>NC_134270.1:163981636-164041636 GCF_031893055.1 Leptodactylus fuscus | reverse complement strand
GGGGGTAAGAGGCAGAATACAGGGGAATAAGAGGCAGAATACAGGTGAATAAGAGGCAGAATACAGAGGAATAAGAGGCAGAATACAGGGGAATAAGAGGCAGAATACAGGGGAATAAGATGCAGAATACAGGGGGGTAAGAGGCATAATACAGGGGAATAAGAGGCAGAATACAGGGGAATAAGAAACAGAATACAGGGGAATAAGAGACAGAATACAGGGAATAAGATGCAGAATACAGGGGGGTAAGAGGCAGAATACAGGGGAATAAGAAGCAGAATACAGGGGAATAAGAAGCAGAATACAGGGGAATACAGGGGGATAAGAGGCAGAATACAGGAGAATAAGAGACAGAATACAGGGAATAAGAGGCAGAATACAGGGGAATAAGAGACAGAATACAGGGAAATAAGCAGAATACAGGAGAATAAGATGCAGAATACAGGGGAATAAGAGGCAGAATACAGGGGAATAAGAAGCAGAATACAGGGGAATAAGAAGCAGAATACAGGGGAATACAGGGGGATAAGAGGCAGAATACAGGAGAATAAGAGACAGAATACAGGGAATAAGAGGCAGAATACAGGAAAATAAGTGGCAGAATACAGGGGAATAAGAGGCAGAATACAGGAAATAAGAGGCAGAATACAGGGGGATAAGAGGCAGAATAAATGAGAATAAGAGGCAGAATCCAGGGGAATAAGATGCAGAATACAGGGGAATAAGAGGCAGAATACAGGGAAATAAGATGCAGAATACAGGGGAATAAGAGGCAGAATACAGGGGAATAAGAGGCAGAATACAGGGAAATAAGATGCAGAATACAGGGGAATAAGAGGCAGAATACAGGGAAATAAGATGCAGAATACAGGGGAATAAGAGGCAGACTACAGGTGAATAAGAGGCAGAATACAGGGGAATAAGAGGCAGAATACAGGGGAATAAGATGCAGAATACAGGGGGGTAAGAGGCAGAATACAGGGGAATAAGAGGCAGAATACAGGGGGGTAAGAGGCAGAATACAGGGGAATAAGAGGCAGAATACAGGTGAATAAGAGGCAGAATACAGAGGAATAAGAGGCAGAATACAGGGGAATAAGAGGCAGAATACAGGGGAATAAGATGCAGAATACAGGGGGGTAAGAGGCATAATACAGGGGAATAAGAGGCAGAATACAGGGGAATAAGAAACAGAATACAGGGGAATAAGAGACAGAATACAGGGAATAAGATGCAGAATACAGGGGGGTAAGAGGCAGAATACAGGGGAATAAGAAGCAGAATACAGGGGAATAAGAAGCAGAATACAGGGGAATACAGGGGGATAAGAGGCAGAATACAGGAGAATAAGAGACAGAATACAGGGAATAAGAGGCAGAATACAGGGGAATAAGAGACAGAATACAGGGAAATAAGCAGAATACAGGAGAATAAGATGCAGAATACAGGGGAATAAGAGGCAGAATACAGGGGAATAAGAGACAGAATACAGGGAATAAGATACAGAATACAGGGGGATAAGAGGCAGAATACAGGGAAATAAGAAGCAGAATACAGGAGAATAAGATGCAGAATACAGGGGAATAAGAGGCAGAATACAGGGGAATAAGAGACAGAATACAGGGAATAAGATGCAGAATACAGGGGGATAAGAGGCAGAATACAGGGAAATAAGAAGCAGAATACAGGGGAATAAGATGCAGAATACAGGGGAATAAGAGGCAGAATACAGGGGAATAAGAGGCAGAATAAAGGGAAATAAGATGCAGAATACAGGGGAATAAGAGGCAGAATACAGGGGAATAAGAGGCAGAATACAGGGAAATAAGATGCAGAATACAGGGGAATAAGAGGCAGAATACAGGGAAATAAGATGCAGAATACAGGGGAATAAGAGGCAGACTACAGGTGAATAAGAGGCAGAATACAGGGGAATAAGAGGCAGAATACAGGGGAATAAGATGCAGAATACAGGGGGGTAAGAGGCAGAATACAGGGGAATAAGAGGCAGAATACAGGGGGGTAAGAGGCAGAATACAGGGGAATAAGAGGCAGAATACAGGTGAATAAGAGGCAGAATACAGAGGAATAAGAGGCAGAATACAGGGGAATAAGAGGCAGAATACAGGGGAATAAGATGCAGAATACAGGGGGGTAAGAGGCATAATACAGGGGAATAAGAGGCAGAATACAGGGGAATAAGAAACAGAATACAGGGGAATAAGATGCAGAATACAGGGGGGTAAGAGGCATAATACAGGGGAATAAGAGGCAGAATACAGGGGAATAAGAAACAGAATACAGGGGAATAAGAGACAGAATACAGGGAATAAGATGCAGAATACAGGGGGGTAAGAGGCAGAATACAGGGGAATAAGAAGCAGAATACAGGGGAATAAGAAGCAGAATACAGGGGAATACAGGGGGATAAGAGGCAGAATACAGGAGAATAAGAGACAGAATACAGGGAATAAGAGGCAGAATACAGGGGAATAAGAGACAGAATACAGGGAAATAAGCAGAATACAGGAGAATAAGATGCAGAATACAGGGGAATAAGAGGCAGAATACAGGGGAATAAGAGACAGAATACAGGGAATAAGATACAGAATACAGGGGGATAAGAGGCAGAATACAGGGAAATAAGAAGCAGAATACAGGAGAATAAGATGCAGAATACAGGGGAATAAGAGGCAGAATACAGGGGAATAAGAGGCAGAATACAGGTGAATAAGAGGCAGAATACAGGGGAATAAGAGGCAGAATACAGGTGAATAAGAGGCAGAATACAGGGGAATAAGAGGCAGAATACAGGGGAATAAGAGGCAGAATACAGGGGAATAAGATGCAGAATACAGGGGGGTAAGAGGCATAATACAGGGGAATAAGAGGCAGAATACAGGGGAATAAGAAACAGAATACAGGGGAATAAGAGACAGAATACAGGGAATAAGATGCAGAATACAGGGGGGTAAGAGGCAGAATACAGGGGAATAAGAAGCAGAATACAGGGGAATAAGAAGCAGAATACAGGGGAATACAGGGGGATAAGAGGCAGAATACAGGAGAATAAGAGACAGAATACAGGGAATAAGAGGCAGAATACAGGGGAATAAGAGACAGAATACAGGGAAATAAGCAGAATACAGGAGAATAAGATGCAGAATACAGGGGAATAAGAGGCAGAATACAGGGGAATAAGAGACAGAATACAGGGAATAAGATATAGAATACAGGGGGATAAGAGGCAGAATACAGGGAAATAAGAAGCAGAATACAGGAGAATAAGATGCAGAATACAGGGGAATAAGAGGCAGAATACAGGGGAATAAGAGACAGAATACAGGGAATAAGATGCAGAATACAGGGGGATAAGAGGCAGAATACAGGGAAATAAGAAGCAGAATACAGGGGAATAAGATGCAGAATACAGGGGAATAAGAGGCAGAATACAGGAGAATAAGAGGCAGAATACAGGGGAATAAGAAGCAGAATACAGGGGAATAAGAAGCAGAATACAGGGGAATAAGAGGCAGAATACAGGGGAATAAGATGCAGAATACAGAGGAATAAGAGGTAGAATACAGGGGAATAAGAGGCAGAATACAGGGGAATAAAAGGCAGAATACAGGAAATAAGAAGCAGAATGCAGGGGAATAAGAGGCAGAATACAGGGGAATAAGAGGCAGAATACAGGGAAATAAGATGCAGAATACAGGGGAATAAGAGGCAGAATACAGGGGAATAAGAGACAGAATACAGGGGAATAAGAGGCAGAATACAGGGGAATAAGAGGCAGAATACAGGGGAATAAGAGACAGAATACAGGGGAATAAGAGGCAGAATACAGGGGAATAAGAGGCAGAATACAGGGGAATAAGAGGCAGAATACAGGGGAATAAGAGGCAGAATACAGGGAATAAGAGGCAGAATACAGGAGAATAAGAGGCAGAATACAGGGGAATAAGAGGCAGAATACAGGGGAATAAGAGGCAGAATACAGGGGAATAAGAGGCACAATACAGGGGAATAAGAGGCAATATTAGGCTAAGGCAACATAGTGGCTTTGGCTGTAACTCCTGTTATGTGAACTAAGATTGCCAGGTAGCCCTGCGACTTCTTCACTAACTTTAGTAAATGGAGTTGTTTGGTTTTGTTCCTTGAAGGTAAATTATAATGATATAATAGGTTGCATCTATCGTCTACTGTGCAGGACAAATCAGGTCAGATTGTTTCAGAATATTGGACGCTCAACTGCAATAGAACTGAAGGGCCACTATACAGTGTACGGAGCTCTCGGCTCTATAGACTGTGCATATATAACCCAGCTGTGTGGGGAAAGAGATCTGTCTCTCTATAGTGCACACATCTCTCTGCTTTCAGGAGCTCTTCTCCCTCCATAGACTTCTATTGCACAGATTCAATGGAGTAAGCACCAGACTACCCATAAAGGGAATGGACATGCTATTTGAGGTCAGCGTAGAGCTCCATGTGGCTGACCAGGTAAGTTGTAGACTGCGACATTGGGCCAGGTGAGCGCCATATTGTACACCATTCCAATGGTGCAGGGTGAAGGGCAATGAAGATGAAACAGCAACCAAATAATGTGACATTCAGTTTGGATCAATAGTAACTAAAGGTGCAGACCCGTATCAGAGGAGATCAAGTTTTGTGCCATCAATGCATTTCACTGAGTGAAGCGACTTCTTCAGGGGAACATTATTTCACCTCTGAACACATATGCTACACCCCATTGTTACTTTTTGCTGGTCCCACCATGTTACTGGTTTACGCTAACCCTTGCAGGACCTTCATGGGGTTTCAAGAGCCTTGTATATCCTGATATGGACAGGGATTATAGACCTACTTTGCACTGAAATGGGGGAAGTTCCCAAACACTTGTCTACAGATGATTGTTTTCTGGTGTGACCTTTACCCTTTCCCGGAAAACAAGGAGAGACACCGAGCCGATCCTCGTGTATTATCACAGGGTGAAATGGAAACACAGGGAGACGAGTGTCTGCTCACCTAGTTGGGTTGTGATGGAGTCACAACAGCCCGATGGAGCCTTTAGACACAAGTCAGTGCTGGTAGTGCAGGACAGTTCAATGCGCAGCAGCTGCAGTGACGTTACAGGAACGTAATATATGGATGCCATGGATGGACCAACCTGTTTGGGATATAGGCCGAAGGACAGCGCTCACCCGGACATACCAGAAACTTCTTTATTATTGGAATGAGAACATGGCACAACGCGTTTCAGGCCATTGATGGTCCTTTCTCAAGTGTACAATTGCTTTTCTGGATGGCTCAAGAGCTTGACAAGACAATTTTTGGCAGATCTCGGCAGGGATCTTGTTCCCGCCACCATCTTGGAGAACTAAGCACAGATCTTCTGTGGATGTAGGCTTGCTCCAATCCTTCTGTCTCTTCATGTCATCCCAGACATGATGATGAGATCAGGGCTATATCGTGGGGGCCATATCATCATTTCCAGGACTCCTCCTCCAAAGGGCAAAGGTCACACCAAATATTGATGGGATTTAGATCTCTCTTTCCTTTATTCTACTTCTGTGTTGCAGTGTATGGTGCTGGATAGGATTCTGTATATATACGCCAGACCTGGAGGCCATTGTCAGGTCCTGTTCTGCCATAGCACCCCACAGTTACATTGACAGAAGGTTGATGGGGTGATGGTGAGAGTTCTGTTAGGACCCGGTCTTCACTATCTCAGCCTATTAGGTTTGGGTGTGGAGTGTCAGAACGGCATTCTGCACGTGAACTGTCCGATGTGTGGTAGGGGAATGTTCACACTGGACATGCGGTACCAGCGGTTGCCCTCTGGTATGGATTGTGCTATGAGCTGCACTGCTGACCATTGCTATAGTGTGTCTTGGCCTCGGAAGTGGTTAAGTTTCTCTGCGGTGCTCGGACTCTATTCAGGTGGTTCTGATATCCAATTGGCCTTCTTTATACTCCTGCTTTTGGCTATTTATACTCGGCCTTGCATTCTGTCAGTTGCCGGTCTTAATCTTCAGTGCCTGTGTCCCGGACATGGTCTGTCTGTCTGACGCCTGCAATATCATCTGCATCGGAGCCCTGGACCATTCAGCTTCCATAGCTGCCTGTTCACACTATCTGGATCTTTTTTTTTTTCTTTTTTTTTTTTTTTTTTTATGTAGATTCTGAGCCCCACATAGAGCTCACAATGTACATTTTTCCCTATCAGTATGTCTTTTTGGAATATGGGATGGAAATCCATGCAAATACAGGGAGAACATACAAACTCCTTGCAGATGGTTTTGTGCCCTTGGCGGGATTTGAACACCAGGACTCCAGCGCTGCAAGGCTTCAGTGCTAACCACTGAGCCACCGTGTGGCCCCTCACCGTCTGGATCTTTTGCTGAGTATTGAGCTTCTTATCCAGACATAGCTGTTCCGGGCGCAGTGAGCCCTACTTTATGTTTCTGTTTGTAGGGTTTTTGTGTGTGATATAAGTTCTGTTTCCTTCCCTTTGCATAGTATCACTATTTCTGTTTTTCACGTTTATTTTCTCCTCTATACTTCGTGTTCCTCATATTCACCATTAGTCCAGTCGGACATCTGTGGGGGCTTTTTCTGTATCTTCCCCCTCCTCATAAATGTCAAACTAGTCCGGGGTTTCTGTTTCACTTTTTTTCCCTGCCATAGTGCCATAGTGCAGGCACCGCAATTTCGCGCATGCGCAGTACGTTTGGCAATCTTCGCCGAACAGAGCGTACTGCGCAGGCATCCGACAGTACGCTGAAGAAGCAAGGGGAGGACACCGAAGACCAGGGAGGCGGCGCTGCGGTCGGTTTTCGAGCTGCAATGGGGACGCCCCCATCGCTGCGAGAGAACTCATTAGCATACCGGTACAAACCGGTATTTTGAACGAACGGCGCGGCGGAGAGCACTTCCACAGGTAAGAGACAAATAGCCTTTTTAAAGGCTATTCCGACGTGGTAACTAGAAAAAAATTTGTTTTAGTGGTAGAATCCCTTTAAACTATAGGGGGTGCTATCAGAAATGATACTGTGTGTAGGCCACTATGGAACATTATACTGTAAGGAGGGGCCGCTATGGGACATTATACTATGTGAAGGGCCATTATGGGACTTTCTATAGAGTAGAGGGGCCACTATTGGACATTATACAGCATGAAGTGGCCACTATGGAATATTATACTGTAAGAGGGCCAATATGGGACATTATACTGTATGCTATGTTGCTATGGATATAATAATAGTAATATAGTTATTCCAATGAACAGAACAACAAGCATTATCCCAACACCTTCACTCAATAACTACAGTCATGGCCAAAAGTTTTGAGAATGACACAAATCTTCTATTGTCACATGATCTGCTTCCCTCTGGTTTTTATGCGTGTTTGTCGGATGTTTTTATCACATACAGAAATAGAATTGCAATCATATTATGAGTAATAAAAGCTTATATTGACAGTTAGAATGAGTTAATGCAGCGTTGCAATATTTGCAGTGTTGACCCTTCTTCTTCAGGACCTCTGCAATTCTCCCTGGCATGCTCTCAATCAACTTCTGGACCAAATCCTGACTGATAGCCGTCCATTCTTGCACAATCAATGCTTGCATTTTGTCAGAATTTGTTGGTTTTTGTTTGTCCACCCGTCTCTTGATGATTGACACAAGTTCTCAATGGGATTAAGATCTGGGGAGTTTCCAGGCCATGGACCCAAAATCTCTATGTCTTGTTCCCTGAGCCATTTAGTTATCACCTTTGCTTTATGGCAAGGTGCTCCATCATGCTGGAAAAGGCATTGTTGATCGCCAAACTGCTCTTGGACGGTTGGGAGAAGTGGATCTTGGAGGACATTCTGGTACCATTCTTTATTCATGGCTATGTTTTTAGGCAAGACTGTGAGAGAGCCGATTCCCTTGGCTGAGAAGCAACCCCACACATGAATGGTTTCAGGAGGCTTTACAGTTGGCATGAGACAAGACTGGTGGTAGCGCTCACCTCGTCTTCTCCGAATAAGCTGTTTTCCAGATGTCCCAAACAATCGAAAAGGGGATTCATCAGAGAAAATGACATTACCCCAGTCCTCAGCAGGCCACTCCCTGTACCTTTTGCAGAATATCAGTCTGTCCTTGATGTTTTTTCTGGAGAGAAGTGGCTTCTTTGCTGCCCTCCTTGAGACCAGGCCTTGCTCGAAGAGTCTCCGCCTCACAGTGCGTGCAGATGCACTCACACCTGCCTGCTGCCATTCCTGAGCAAGCTCTGCACTGCTGGTAGCCCGATCCCGCAGCTGAAACACTTTTAAGAGATGGCCCTGGCACTTGCTGGTCTTTCTTGGGCGCCCTGGAGCCTTTTTGCCAACAATGGAACCTCTCTCCTTGAAGTTCTTGATGATGCGATAGATTGTTGACTGAGGTGCAATCTTTCTAGCTGCGATACTCTTCCCTGTTAGGCCATTTTTGTGCAGTGCAATGATGACTGCACGTGTTTCTTTAGAGATAACCATGATTAACAGAAGAGAAACAATGATGCCAAGCACCAGCCTCCTTTTACAGTGTCCAGTGGTGTCATTCTTACTTAATCATGACAGATTGATCTCCAGCCCTGTCCTCATCAACACCCACACCTGTGTTAATGGAGCAAGCACTAAAACAATGTTAGCTGGTCCTTTTAAGGCAGGGCTGCAATGATGTTGAAATGTGTTTTGGGGGATAAAGTTCATTTTCTAGGCAAATATTGACTTTGCAAGGAATTGCTGTTAAGCTGATCACTCTTTATAACATTCTGGAGTATCGAGGGCCAATAGTTTCCTGTTGTTTCAGAATAAAATGGAAGAGGAATTAATTAAATTAGACAAAAAAATTAACAACTGTAATGGTAAAATCAGGTCTAATATTACTCGACAGGAAGATAGGGCAATTAAGGATCTTAAAAATAATAAAGATATTGTTATAAAAAAATCGGATAAGGGGGGGAAAACGGTAATATTAAAAAAGGATGATTATGTGGAAAGCTGTCAACGATTACTAAACGATACTAAAACATACAAAAAATTGAGTTATAATCCTACGGAAGAGTTTAGTAACATTTTGAAAGCCCTTGTGGCAGAAGGGGTTGCTCTGGGGGTATTCGGTGAGGCGGAGGGGGAATACATGATTAATTCGACACCAACAGTTCCCATTTTATATGGGCTTCCTAAAATTCATAAAGGTGTTCTCCCTCCGCCTATCCGTCCCATAATTTCAAGCAGAAACTCCTTGAATGAAAGGATTGGGGGTTGGTTAGACTCCATCTTACAACCGCTGGTCAAGAGAACCGCAGGATACATTAAGGACAGTCGCGAGGTCCTCAAGTGCTTTGGGGAATTTAAATGGGATGAGAATTGTTGTTGAATCACGAGCGATATATGATCATTATTAGAGATGAGCGAACACTAAAATGTTCGAGGTTCGAAATTCGATTCGAACAGCCGCTCACTGTTCGAGTGTTCGAATGGGTTTCGAACCCCATTATAGTTTATGGGGAACATAAACTCGTTAAGGGGGAAACCCAAATTCGTGTCTGGAGGGTCACCAAGTCCACTATGACACCCCAGGAAATGATACCAACACCCTGGAATGACACTGGGACAGCAGGGGAAGCATGTCTGGGGGCATAAAAGTCACTTTATTTCATGGAAATCCCTGTCAGTTTGCGATTTTCGCAAGCTAACTTTTCCCCATAGAAATGCATTGGCCAGTGCTGATTGGCCAGAGTACGGAACTCTACCAATCAGCGCTGGCTCTGCTGGAGGAGGCGGAGTCTAAGATCGCTCCACACCAGTCTCCATTCAGGTCCGACCTTAGACTCCGCCTCCTCCGGCAGAGCCAGCGCTGATTGGCCGAAGGCTGGCCAATGCATTCCTATGCGAATGCAGACTTAGCAGTGCTGAGTCAGTTTTGCTCAACTACACATCTGATGCACACTCGGCACTGCTACATCAGATGTAGCAATCTGATGTAGCAGAGCCGAGGGTGCACTAGAACCCCTGTGCAAACTCAGTTCACGCTAATAGAATGCATTGGCCAGCGCTGATTGGCCAATGCATTCTATTAGCCCGATGAAGTAGAGCTGAATGTGTGTGCTAAGCACACACATTCAGCACTGCTTCATCACGCCAATACAATGCATTAGCCAGTGCTGATTGGCCAGAGTACGGAATTCGGCCAATCAGCGCTGGCTCTGCTGGAGGAGGCGGAGTCTAAGGTCGGACCTGAATGGAGACTGGTGTGGAGCGATCTTAGACTCCGCCTCCTCCAGCAGAGCCAGCGCTGATTGGCCGAATTCCGTACTCTGGCCAATCAGCACTGGCTAATGCATTGTATTGGCGTGATGAAGCAGTGCTGAATGTGTGTGCTTAGCACACACATTCAGCTCTACTTCATCGGGCTAATAGAATGCATTGGCCAATCAGCGCTGGCCAATGCATTCTATTAGCGTGAACTGAGTTTGCACAGGGGTTCTAGTGCACCCTCGGCTCTGCTACATCAGATTGCTACATCTGATGTAGCAGTGCCGAGTGTGCATCAGATGTGTAGTTGAGCAAAACTGACTCAGCACTGCTAAGTCTCTGCATTCGCATAGGAATGCATTGGCCAGCCTTCGGCCAATCAGCGCTGGCTCTGCCGGAGGAGGCGGAGTCTAAGGTCGGACCTGAATGGAGACTGGTGTGGAGCGATCTTAGACTCCGCCTCCTCCAGCAGAGCCAGCGCTGATTGGTCGAGTTCCGTACTCTGGCCAATCAGCGCTGGCCAATGCATTCTATTAGCCCGATGAAGTAGAGCTGACTGTGTGTGCTTAGCACACACATTCAGCTCTACTTCATCAGGCTAATAGAATACATTGGCCAATCAGCGCTGGCCAATGCATTCTATTAGCTTGATGAAGCAGAGTGTGCACAAGGGTTCAAGCGCACCCTCGGCTCTGATGTAGCAGAGCTGAGGGTGCACAAGGGTTCAAGTGCACCCTCGGCTCTCCTACATCAGAGCCGAGGGTGCGCTTGAACCCTTGTGCAGCCTCGGCTCTGCTACATCAGAGCCGAGGGTGCGCTTGAACCCTTGTGCACACTCTGCTTCATCAAGCTAATAGAATGCATTGGCCAGCACTGATTGGCCAGAGTACGGAATTCGGCCAATCAGCGCTGGCCAATGCATCCCTATGGGAAAAAGTTTATCTCACAAAAATCACAATTACACACCCGATAGAGCCCCAAAAAGTTATTTTTAATAACATTCCCCCCTAAATAAAGGTTATCCCTAGCTATCCCTGCCTGTACAGCTATCCCTGTCTCATAGTCACAAAGTTCACATTCTCATATGACCCGGATTTGAAATCCACTATTCGTCTAAAATGGAGGTCACCTGTTTTCGGCAGCCAATGACTTTTTCCAATTTTTTTCAATGCCCCCGGTGTCGTAGTTCCTGTCCCACCTCCCCTGCGCTGTTATTGGTGCAAAAAAGGCACCAGGGAAGGTGGGAGGGGAATCGAATTTTGGCGCACTTTACCACGTGGTGTTCGATTCGATTCGAACATGGCGAACACCCTGATATCCGATCGAACATGTGTTCGATAGAACACTGTTCGCTCATCTCTAATCATTATACCCTAGCATTCCTTACCTCAAGGCACTAAATGCTCTTGCATACCATTTATATAGATATAGTACCCTTGTTCCAGCCGTTTGTGAGTACGTCATTTCTGTTACGTCATACCTGTTGACACACAATTTTTTTCTTTTTGGGGGGGTATTTTATTTACAGATTTGCGGGGCACCAATGGGTGCCCCGTTTTCCCCGTCTCTGGCAAACTTGTTCCTTGCTCATTGGGAGGAAAGGTTCATCTTTTCTGACAATAACCCTTTTGTGTCCTCACTTCTCTGGTATGGGCGCTACATTGATGACCTACTTATTGTGTGGGTCGGAAATGTGGCGCCCATACCAGAGTTCATTGACTATTTGAATGGCAATGAACATGGACTTGTGTTCACGTTCACATATCAGAAGGTATCCATCGACTTCTTGGACATTACGTTGATTGGTGATGTAGAAGAGGGGAGGGTGCACACCTCACTATACCGCAAGCCAAGTGCAGGCAATAGTATCCTTAGAGGCAATAGTTGTCACCCACTGCACACTCTAAAAGGAGTACCTGTTGGTGAACTTACGAGAACTAGGAGGGCGTGCAGTAGGGATGATGATTTTGATATCTTGGGTAATCTCACTTTGGCTAGACTCAAAGAACGTGGGTATCCTACCTGGATGTTACAGAGGGCAGAGGTGAAAGTGAAATCGAGAAATAGAGATGAGTTTTTCATGGATAAACAAACATCTGGTATAACTGAGAATAAATTGGTGTTCAGTACGGCTTTTAGCCCACAGTTTAATGAGATCAAAAAGATGGTCAAAAGAAATTTGCCAATCCTTGAATTGGACCCAATTACCAGCAATCTATTGGAAAATGGGGTACAGTTTGTTGAAAAAAGATGTCAGACATTGGGTAACATATTGTCCCCTAGCTATCTGCCTACAGAAACCTTAACAACTTATAAAAAACAAACAGGTTTTTTCAAGTGTGGTTTACCTAAATGTAAGGTTTGTGCTAAAGTCATTTCCTCACAAGAAATATATAGCAATGCCTCAGACTTCCACATGGAAATCAGGGAACATCTAGATTGCAATTCTATGTGTGTTATTTATTGTATACGGTGTGTCCTGTGTGGTTTAGATTACATAGGGTGCACAAGTAGGAAATTAAGCACTAGGATTAAGGAACATGTTAGGGACAGTTGTAGGAAGGGGGTGGAGTATATGTCTGGTGCTTCTAGGCATTTTCTGGAGGAACACGAGGGCAGCACCATTATGATGCGATTCATTGGATTAGAAAAAGTACATCAATCTGTTAGGGGTGGCAATCTAAAAGATGTTCTGCTAAAAAGAGAGGCTTACTACATATTGAAATTTAATTGTAGATTTCCATCAGGTCTTAATATTAGAACGGACCTCACATACATTTATTGAGTATTGGACACTGTTCAGACAGAGGCATCATGTTTTTATACATGCGTATTCTCTAAATGTTAATCCAAGCACACTAACGGACATTCCATCATTTTATACCATCATATCTCGGTGGTGATTTGCCACTGGTATGAAGGAATATATATGTCCTTCTATTTTGAATATAGGTTCATTTCTTTTTCTCCTCTCTTCTCATAGAGGAGATTTGCCTACTACCCATTGGTCTATTGGAATCACGTGACCATGTATCAACAGAACAGCGGGTAGTGGTTTAAACCTGGTGAATGAAAGGTATGACTCCACCTTGTAGGTGTATCCCTAATATCATTGGTGTTCCCTAGACCATGCGATCAGCGTAGCTACGTAACCCTACTACAAGGGACGTATATGCTTATGTTTCTGTTTAGCTTTGCCGGACTGGTGATTGTCGAGTTGTGTAATCTTGAGACAACGAGAAGTAAGTAACATCTTTTAGTTTCATGACATGCGGATGTTATGTATCTTTTGCCAAGTTAGCAGGGGTTATATGATATACCTTTATATGTAAAGGCATGGGATGTAACAAGGTTGGAGACATTGGAAATGATGCAATTTAAGATCCAACAGATATTATCAATGTGTTTTTGAACTTAATGCCGGGTCTATGGTACATTTGCTGCTAATCTATATTATATTATATTTTTATGGTATTGCATGAAGAGAAAGACAATATATTATATCTATTGCGGACTAGTATGTAGGTGGCTGGTGACCAAGTGGTTAAATTTGATTAGACTGGTGTATTGCCTCTTTCTGGGATATGTTGTGAAGGGGAACCCAGGTGGACCAGTCACTGCAGACATGTATATAAGGAAGTAAATGTTATGTGTTTTTTATGCCATGACTAAGGGGTAGAGTACCTCGAAACGCGTCGGCGTTTTTTTTTACTTGTTGGTTGTTATTTTTTCTTCTGTTATATCATGTACATCATTATGGATTTTTAAGAAGATTTATTAAAAGATTAATTTTAATTGGACCAAAGTATTGCGGACCTCAACAATTTGTTACCTTCACATGAAAGCTTTTCTCTTTGGAGTCCAGAGACTTGGAAGGTCGTGCACCCTTTGGTTTCCATTATATGGTGAGTGACAGTGTCTGCTTATCTGGACTTTTTTGTTTAATTCTGGAGTATATGCAAATTGCCATTAGGAAAACTGAAGCAGTAGACTTTGTAAAAATTAATATTTGTATCATTCTCAAAACTTTTGGCCTTGACTGTACTTATCCTCTTAGTCCCATAGCTTGGGCAGTGGTTTCATTATAGCATCGGCTTCCATTTTTTCCATTTGCAGTAAACAAACTCAATTACGCCTCAGTCCATCAAGTCAATGTCCCGGTTCTTGTGCTAAATTTCTTACTGTTTGCAAGTTGAATGCATCCTTAGTTGTCTTCATAAACTATTGTTAATTAACTTAATGGTTCACCAAGATCTTCGAATAGTTGATTCCACCTTATTACTTCTTGACTGGCAAAGGCTTTGGATATAAATTACACTTCTGGAGATGACAAAGCAACACAAACCTGTTTTCTGTTACATCTAGAAATCAAACTTTCACCCAACTTGAATAAGTAGCCGTGGTCCTCTGAATCACTGAGCCATTCTGCATCTACATAGCCTATGAGTTTCAGATCTCCTGATGCAGTCGCTTTCAATTGATTAGATCTGACTATACTTTGTTCTACTTCTCCTACTCCTAAGATTGTATACTGCAAGCTTTTCTGCACTGCATTCTGTGTATTGCTGAAGAAAATGGAGTAATTGTGTTGGATCATGCAGTAATGAATAACACTTCTATTCCCAACTTCCACCATCACTAAAATGCCTTGTGTTCCTGCACACAGTATCTTATCTACTGCCTGAGACATCAGCGCTGTAAGGAGTTCACCTCCCACTTTCTATTGGCTGGTCAAAGAAAAGAGCCGCACATCGGCAGAAGGGTTCATTATTAGACATGGGTAAATAGATCTGATCAGAGGGTTGAACTTGGCTCTGAACGAAACTATTTATCCATCTTATCCAGTGCAGAGCTCCATAGGGGTCGCTCAGGTAAGTGGTTCATTGGCTGCAGAGGACTGTGACCCTGGGAAAAGCCAGGTGAGCGCCATATTGCACACCATTCCAATAGGGAAGAGAGAAAGTGACATCCAGTTAAGCTCAGGAGTAACAATAGGCACAGACCCCTTGCAGGCTACTGTATATCCTGATATGGACAGGGACTATAGACCTTCTCTGCACTGAAAAGAGATTTGCTTTACTTGACTTATATTCATAGTCATGTCGCAAGACTTCTCTGATAGACATTTTTTTCCAGAAGAACAAATTTTCATACTTTTTCCCCATTCTTTGAATACTGATGTTGTAGTTACGTACTGGGTGTAGCATAGGGTGTTATATAGCTGGCCTGACATGTAATGTAGCCTGAACTGTATGAAGCTCAGAGGTAACAGAAGAAGGAGCTGCGTAGTCTTCTCTCCAGGAGAATGTCAGAAGGAGATGATCCACGACCACCAAAACCACCACCTTATGAGGACTTTCTTTCATCTGACCAGCAATATGACATATATTTTATCTACGGGGAGGCCTATCAGATGGACTCTCTAGAAAAATCCCAGCCTCCACCATACTTACGAGAAGATCCTCAACAACTACGTCTAGAAGATCTTCCACAACCAGAAGCTCCTCCACAACCACCACCAGAAGCTCCTCCACCACCACCACCGAATGCTGGAGATCCTGCCCACACAAACAATGCTGCCTCACCTCACTCTGGAAATGTGAGTATGAGCCGCTCCTGCCCCTTGTATGGAGTCATTTTTCTATTTCATTTACTGATGGTCAGATATATTGATGCAGGAAGTGGTCAACAAGGACATGGGGATCTTAGGGGTCATTTCAGTTGCTGGAGGGCAAAATATGTCCATATAATTTCATTATATACAGGGAAATATTCATCTATCCCATGTCCGTCTGTCTATTTATCTATCTATCTCCTATCTATCTATCTATCTATCTATCTATCTATCTATCTCCTATCTATCTATCTATCTATCTATCTATCTATCTATCTATCTATCTATCTATCTATCCAGTGGTGTAACTACCACCATAGCAGCGGTAGCAGCTGCCACAGGGCCCGGGACATTAGGGGCCCGGTGACAGCTGCTACCGCTGCTATCATTATTCTCGGAGGTCTTTTTGGACCCCCGAGTATAATGATCGGGGCCCCTTGTTGGTGGAATACTTTCCACCAACAGGGGGCCGCGAAGCTGCAGCAACAGCTGAGACACAGGATCTGCAGCTCTGGCTCCTGTCAGCGCTTCAGGACGCTCCCCCTCTCTCCCCCTCCCTTTCTCTGCTGTCCTCTGCCCACCAATGAGAGGAGGAGGCGGGGCTTATCCCTGCCGAGCTCCTGCCGTCCTGCACTGGAGGAAGAAAGGAAGAAGGAAAATGAAACTAAAGCTACACAGGTACGTACTGGGGTTACTTATTAATGTCAGGCATTTGGGGTGATTACTTGTGTTTTAGTAACTCCATGTGCCTCATATTAATAGCAGTTAACCCCATCATCTCCTCACATTAACCCCTGTGTGCCTCACCATAAGAGTTACTGATATGTGAGACATATGGGGGTAATAATAATGAAGATACTTTATTATTACCTCCATATCTCTCACATATCAGTAACTCTTATGGTGAGGCACACAGGGGTTAATGTGAGGGAGATGATGGGGTTAACTGCTATTAATATGAGGCACATGGAGTTACTAAATTGTAATGCACATGACCAGATTTTTTATCCACAATTTGTCCTGGTATAGCAGTCAGCGGGTGACGTGACAGTATTTAGTCCTGTAGGGGCCACTATTGGGTATAATACTGTGTGCAGGGGCCAGTATTGGGTATAATACTGTGTACAGGGGCCAGTATTGGGTATAATACTGTGTACAGGGGCCAGTATGGAACATAATAGAGCGCGCAGGAATGCGTAGGAGGGACTCGGTCGAGATCTTCGGTGTCGGGGGGGCCCCATGTCAAAAGTTCGCCACGGGGCCCCGCAATTCCTAGTTACGCCACTGTAGCTATCTATCTCCTATATCTATCTATCTATCTATCTATCTCCTATATCTATCTATCTATCTATCTATCTATCTATCTATCTATCTCCTATATCTATCTATCTATCTATCTATCTATCTCCTATATCTATCTATCTATCTATCTATCTATCTATCTATCTATCTATCTATCTATCTATCTATCTCCTATATCTATCTATCTCCTATATCTATCTATCTATCTATCTATCTATCTATCTCCTATCCATCTATCTATCTATCTATCTATCTATCTATCTATCTATCTATCTCCTATCTATCTATCTATCTATCTATCTATCTATCTATCTATCTCCTCTATCTATCTATCTATCTATCTATCTATCTATCTATCTATCTATCTCCTATCCATCTATCTATCTATCTATCTATCTATCTATTTAAACTATTTTCGGAAAGTCTTTGTAATGAAGGTATTTTTCTTTGTCTTACAGATCTGCCGAAGATTTAACCTTGGAGATTGTATTACTAAGACGATTTGGGCTTTAATTTTCTTAGGCTTGTTTACATTTTATTTTATTGCGATCCCTACCTGCTTTTTCCACACCGGAAATTGTGGAGCTAATTCTACAAGTGAAAAGATCAGTATAACTTGACACTTATCGGCTTACGTGAGCAGTTGCAGCAAACATTACCTCGACACTAGATCTCATGATGAAAAATATTTGAAAACCTGGTCTCCATGGCTTTTGCGAAATGTCAATACTTGATAACATTGCCTGGTCCTGTGACTTCTCTACTTGTGATGGAATTGACCTTCCCTGCCCCTTCTCATCCCTCTCCCCCTTTTCTTGTCTCTTCTCTTCTTCTCCTTTCTTCTTTCCACTACTTGGCTTCTCGATTTCTGTTGAATTGCCGATAGACATTTGATTAATACATGTTACTGATCTGCTATGTACACTATGACATTGCTTGGGTGTTTAACCCTCACACTCTTTAGAGCTTACTTTGTTGGCTGCTCTTTGGCTCATACATGTGTTATACTCCTTGTACTATCTGCAGGTTTACACTTCTTGGTGATATATGCTTGTATGTTCTTATGAAAACTTGAATAAAAATTTGAATGAAAAAAAAAAACACAACATTATCTGGACTGTTGTAAAAGAGTTAATGTTGCTACATCTGTAACCAGCAGAATATTCCATTTGTTATGGCAGTAGTTTGTGCTCCAGAGCTGCTCTTCCTACTCTAAGTAGTGTCAGAAAGTTGTATGGGATGCCATTATGGAATGATAGAACTACAAGGTCTACAAATCATACAGTTTTCTGCCTCCATGTATGTCAGTCTGCTAACTATACTATATTTCTTTTAAGAATGTTCATCTTTGATTTAATGATTTATAATCTCACCTTGGTAGAGGTTTTGGAACTATTAGCCTAAATATTAGCCCGGCACTGAATTAATCGTGGCTGTAAGGGGGTGTCCATATAACTGTTGCCATAGATTAAGCTCCTGAGTTTGGGACATGAGCCAGGTTTTCTCCACCTCTTTCAGAAAGCCTCCGTGGCCATGTTATTGTGTTGCTTTTATTATTTCTCCTCTATCTCTAAAGCATTTTTTGCTGTAACCTCAATTCTAAATAAACTTTCATCTGCTTTTACCCATCTGTGACATCGATTGTTTTGATCATTTCCATAGTTCATGTGAATGAAACAGCAACATGGATGTTCCAGAATGTGACAATAAAGAGATAAAATGCAGGGGAATAAGAAGCAGAATACAAGAGATTATAAGGCAGAATACAGGAGAATAAGAGGAAGAATACTGGGGAATAAGAGGGAGAATACAGGGGAATAAGAGGAAGAATACAGGGGAATAAGAGGCAGAATACAGGGAATAAGAGGCAGAATACAGGGGAATAAGATGAAGAATACAGGGGAATAAGAGGGAGAATACAGGGGAATAAGAGGCAGAATAAAGGGAAATAAGATGCAGAATACAGGGGAATAAGAGACAGAATACAGAGGAATAAGAGACAGAATACAGGGGAATAAGAGACAGAATACAGAGGAATAAGAGACAGAATACAGGGGAATAAGAGACAGAATACAGGGGAATAAGAGGCAGAATACAGGGGAATAAGAGACAGAATACAGGGGAATAAGAGACAGAATACAGAGGAATAAGAGACAGAATACAGGGGAATAAGAGGCAGAATACAGGGGAATAAGAGGCAGAATACAGGGGAATAAGAGGCAGAATACAGGGGAATAAGAGGAAGAATACAGGGGAATAAGAGGCAGAATACAGGGGAATAAGAGACAGAATACAGAGGAATAAGAGACAGAATACAGGGGAATAAGAGGCAGAATACAGGGGAATAAGAGGCAGAATACAGGAGAATAAGGGGCAGAATACAGGGGAATAAGAGGAAGAATACAGGGGAATAAGAGGCAGAATACAGGGGAATAAGAAGCAGAATACAGGGAATAAAAGGCAGAATACAGGGGAATAAGAGGCAGAATACAGGGGGATAAGAGGCAGAATACAGGGGAATAAGAGGCAGAATACAGGAGAATAAGGGGCAGAATACAGGGGAATAAGAGGAAGAATACAGGGGGATAAGAGGCAGAATACAGGGGAATAAGAGGCAGAATACACAGGAATTAGAAGAAGAATATAGGAGAATAAGAGGCAGAATACAGGGGAATAAGAGGCAGAATACAGGAGAATAAGAGGCAGAATACAGGGGAATAAGAGGCAGAATACAGGGAATACGAGGCAGAATACAGGGGAATAAAAGGCAGAATATAGGGGACTAAGAGGCAGAATACAGGGGACTAAGAGGCAGAATACAGGAAATAAGAGGCAGAATACAGGGGAATAAGAGCCAGAACGCGGGAATAAGAGGCAGAATACAGGGTAATAAGAAGCAGAATACAGCGGAATAAGATGCAGAACACAGGGGAATAAGAGGCAGAATACAGGGGAATAAGAGGAGGAATACAGGGGAATAAGAGGCAGAACACAGGGGAATAAGAAGCAGAATACAGGGGAATAAGAGGCAGAATACAGGAAATAAGATGCAGAATACAGGGGAATAAGAGGCAGAACACAGGGGAATAAGAGGCAGAATACAGGGTAATAAGAGGCAGAATACAGGGGGAAAAAGAGGCAGAATACAGGAGAATAAGAGGCAGAATACAGGGAATAAGGAGCAGAATAAAGGGGAATAAGAGGCAGAATACAGGGGTAATAAGATGCAGAACACAGAGGAATAAGAGGCAGAACATGGGAATAAGATGCAGAATACAGGGGAATAAGAGGCAGAACACAGGAATAAGAGGCAGAATACAGGAGAATAAGAGGCAGAATACAGGAGAATAAGAGGCAGAATACAGGGGAATAAGAGGCAGAATACAGGGGGAATAAGAGGCAGAACACAGGGGAATAAGAAGCAGAACACAGGGGAATAAGAGGCAGAATACAGGGGAATAAGAAGCAGAATACAGGGGGAATAAGAAGCAGAATACAGGGGAATAAGAGGCAGAATACAGGGGAATATGAGGCAGAATACAGGGGAATAAGGAGCAGAATACAGGGGAATAAGAGGCAGAATACAGGGGAATAAGATGTAGAATACAGGGGAATAAGAGGCAGAATACAGGGGAAAAAGAGGCAGAATACAGGGGAATAAGAGGCAGAATACAGGGGAATAAGAGGATAAGAGGCAGAATACAGGGGAATAAGAGGCAGAATACAGGGGAATAAGAGGCAGAATACAGGGGAATAAGAGGCAGAATGCAGGGGAATAAGAGGTAGAATACAGGGGAATAAGAGGCAGAATACAGGGGAATAAGAGGTAGAATACAGGGGAATAAGAGGTAGAATACAGGGGAATAAGAGGTAGAATACAGGGGAATAAGAGGCAGAATACAGGGGAATAAGAGGCAGAATACAGGGGAATAAGATGCAGAATACAGGGGAATAAGAGGCAGAATACAGGGGAATAAGAGGCAGAATACAGGGGAATAAGAGGCAGAATACAGGGGAATAAGATGCAGAACACAGAGGAATAAGAGGCAGAACATGGGAATAAGATGCAGAATACAGGGGAATAAGAGGCAGAACACGGGAATAAGAGGCAGAATACAGGGTAATAAGAGGCAGAATACAGGGGAATAAGATGCAGAACACAGAGGAATAAGAGGCAGAACATGGTAATAAGAAGCAGAATACAGGGGAATAAGAGGCAGAACACAGGGGAATAAGAGGCAGAATACAGGAGAATAAGGAGCAGAATACAGGGGAATAAGAGGCAGAATACAGGGGAATAAGATGCAGAATACAAAGGAATAAGAGGCAGAATACAGGGGAATAAGAGACAGAATACAGGGGAATAAGAGGCACAATACAGGGGAATACGATGCAGAATACAAGGGAATAAGAGACACAATACATGGTATAAGAGGCAGAATACAGGGGATAAGAGGCAGAATACAGGGGAATAAGAGTACAAACACAAAACTGGAACAGGCCAGATGGTTATCGACACTCAACATATCCAACTACAGGTTCAAGTATAAAAAATATATACCTTTATTAACACAATGTTAAAAATTATATACATCAATATAGAGAAATACACATATACTGGACAGATGCAAAACACCGTATAAAACAGTACACATAGATGAATCTTAGTGAAATAGTATTGCACATATATATATATATTAAGATGAACTACACCTGATGCAACCTCCACAAACAATTTATTAAATAATCACACTACCCGAATGCAGCTAAACTACTCTCCTAGTATTGACTAAGCATGTATATAGTCATAATATCCTGATTGCAGAAAGAACACTCTCCTTAATTCCACATAAAGTCAGAAAATGACCAATAATATGTATTTCTGAAGCAGGAACAGGGATAAACCCATGTTTACAACATATTGTCATCAGGGAGGCAGAGCCGCAGGTATAATGCACACATAATGTAAAATACAATAAGGATAGGTCTACATCAAGAAGAAATATGCCATCTTACCCATATAGAATCACTGTGATGTAAGGCAAGAACACCTAGTGTCTGTTTGTCAGCCCGACGCACGTTTCGGCACGCTAAGCCTTCTTCCGCGGGTGGAGTTTATGTGGGACATAGAGGGTTTAAATATCCTAGAAATAATTAACCCAACCAATCAAAGACTCCTGATCTCAACACATGGTGTATACAATGATGCACACCTGTGCACCATTCAAAATAGTGCCGATAAGGAAAGAGGCGTACGAGTGGTATACCCTCCTCGTCACTTGTGATGTGGAATCACTTTACACGAGCATTGGACATGAGGACGGTCTAAGAGCCACTAGATTCTTCCTCAATGCTAGTGATTTGGCTCCTGATCTTTGTGAATTCATACTGATTCTTTTAGAATTTGTTTTGAAACACAATTTTTTTACTTTCAAGGGGTCCTTCTTCCTACAGCTCCAGGGAACAGCGATGGGGGCAGCTTGTGCCCCATCATATGCCAACCTGTTCCTGGGGCTGTGGGAGAGGGACCTTCTCCCAGACGATCGGGACTCGTCGATGTGCCGCGTCCAATCTTGGATGCGGTACATCGACGACATCCTGATCGTCTGGGAGGGTATTGAGGATGAATTGAAGGGGTTCATTGAGAACCTTAACCAAAATGATCTCAATATACGTCTTACATATAAATGTCATGAAACAAGAATTGATTTTTTGGATGTGAGTTTATTTCGGGATTCACAACACAATTTACAGACTGAGGTCTACCGAAAAGAGACATCTACTAATTCTCTTCTGCTGGCTTCTTCGTCGCATTCCTCTCATGTCATAAGAGCCGTCCCAATAGGCCAATTTTTGAGAATGCGCCGAAACTGTTCTACGGAGGACGGTTTTGACAAATTTTCATATGATTTGAAGGAACGGTTTCTAGCAAGAGGTTATAGCCATAGGACAATAAAGAAAGCATATCAAAGAGATAAATCAACTCCTCGTAAAGATTTATTACAGAACAAGGGATTGACAAAGAGTATGAAACCAACAGTAACACGTTTCATTACTCAATTCAATTCGGGTTGGGGTGAGATGCGAAGGATCTTGCACAAATATTGGCCGATTTTACAGGGAGATCCTGTTCTAACGAAATATATTACCCCTTCTCCAAGTATAGTCCCTAGAAGGGCGAAAAACCTAAAAGATATTTTGGTACGTAGTCACCATGACCCTAAACAACCAGGTATCTTTGGTGCAGATTCCCCTACACTTGGATGTTTTCCTTGTGGTCGCTGCGTGGCGTGTCCCAACATTCTTAAAACCACCAGTTTCCAGAATGCTAAGGGGGATAGGACATATCAAATAAGAAAACGCATTACATGTAACACAAAAGGGGTCATCTACCATGCAACATGTCCCTGTAATAAAATTTACATTGGCTTAACCTCGAGGGAACTAAAAATAAGAGTTAGGGAACACGTCAGGGACATCCTTAATGCCAGGGAGGGAAATGCGGATCGACAGAAGCCGATTGCCAAACATTTTGCAGCTTTCCATAATAGCGATCCCACCGGTTTGCAGGTTCGTGGAATAGACTGCATTACTCCGAATATTAGAGGTGGGGATTTTAAAAAAAGACTCGGACAGATGGAGTCACGTTGGATTTGGACCTTAGGGACACTTAGACCACAGGGACTCAATGAGACAATGAACTTTGCAGCTTTTCTTTGATTTTGTGTCCTGAACACTGCTCGTTGTGTATGTTTCTTAACTTTTTCATTATTATTTACTATTTATTATTTATTTTTTATTTTTATTTTTTTATTTAGTATATGTTTGTTATGTATGTATGTTTCGGTCTTTCACTTGCGTGGCTGTCCCAAGCATTGTACAGTGGGCATGCGCCGCAGTCAGTATCACATGATTACCTATACCACTCGTACGCCTCTTTCCTTATCGGCACTATTTTGAATGGTGCACAGGTGTGCATCATTGTATACACCTTGTGTTGAGATCAGGAGTCTTTGATTGGTTGGGTTAATTATTTCTAGGATATTTAAACCCTCTATGTCCCACATAAACTCCACCCCCGGAAGAAGGCTTAGCATGCCGAAACGTGCGTCGGGCTGACAAACAGACACTAGGTGTTCTTGCCTTACATCACAGTGATTCTATATGGGTAAGATGGCATATTTCTTCTTGATGTAGACCTATCCTTATTGTATTTTACATTATGTGTGCATTATACCTGCGGCTCTGCCTCCCTGATGACAATATGTTGTAAACATGGGTTTATCCCTGTTCCTGCTTCAGAAATACATATTATTGGTCATTTTCTGACTTTATGTGGAATTAAGGAGAGTGTTCTTTCTGCAATCAGGATATTATGACTATATACATGCTTAGTCAATACTAGGAGAGAAGTTTAGCTGCATTCGGGTAGTGTGATTATTTAATAAATTGTTTGTGGAGGTTGCATCAGGTGTAGTTCATCTTACTATATATATATATGTGCAATACTATTTCACTAAGATTCATCTATGTGTACTGTTTTATACGGTGTTTTGCATCTGTCCAGTATATGTGTATTTCTCTATATTGATGTATATAATTTTTAACATTGTGTTAATAAAGGTATATATTTTTTATACTTGAACCTGTAGTTGGATATGTTGAGTGTCGATAAATCATCTGGCCTGTTCCAGTTTTGTGTTTGTATATCTATGTTTGTGGATTAAGACATGCTAGGTTTGAAGGGCTTAATGAGGGAGAGAGGTAGGACTGAATTATGATGGGTTATACCTATTCCTCCAATAGACATGCTATACTTTTGGTATATTTAGGGGAAAAAGAGGCAGAATACAGGGGATAAGAGGCAGAATACAGGGGAATAAGGAGCAGAACACAGGTGAATAAGAGGCAGAATAAAGGGAAATAAGAGGCAGAACACAGGTGAATAAGAGGCAGAATAAAGGGAAATAAGAGGCAGAATACAGGGGAATAAGAGGCAGAATACAGGAGAATAATAGGCAGAATACAGGGGAATAAGAGGCAGAATACAGGGGAATAAGAGGCAGAATGCAGGGGAATAAGAGGCAGAATACAGGGGAATAAGATGCAGAATACAGGGGAAGAAGAGGCAGAATACAGGAGAATAAGAGGCAGAATACAGGGGAATAAGAGGTAGAATAAAGGGGAATAAGATGCAGAATACAGGGGAATAAGAGGCGGAATACAGGAAATAAGATGCAGAATACAGGGGAATAAGAGGCAGAACACAGGTGAATAAGAGGCAGAATAAAGGGGAATAAGAGGCATAATACAGAGGAAAAAGAGGCAGAATACAGGAGAATAAGAGGCAGAATACAGGGGAATAAGATGCAGAATACAGGGGAATAAGGAGCAGAATAAAGGGGAATAAGGGGCAGAATACAGGGGAATAAGAGGCACAATACAGGGAATATGAGGCAGAACACAGGGGAATAAGAGGCAGAACACAGGGGAATAAGCGGCAGAATACAGGGGAATAAGAGGCAGAATACAGGAGAATAAGGAGCAGAATACAGGAGAATAAGAGGCAGAATACAGGGGAATAAGAGGCAGAATACAGAGGAATAAGAGGCAGAATACAGGGGAATAAGAGGCAGAATACAGGGGAATAAGAGGCAGATTACAGGAGAATAAGGAGCAGAATGCAGGGGAATAAGAGGCAGAATGCAGGGGAATAAGAGGCAGAATACAGGGGAATAAGATGCAGAATAAAGGGGAAGAAGAGGCAGAATAAAGGAGAATAAGAGGCAGAATACAGGGGAATAAGAGGTAGAATAAAGGGGAATAAGATGCAGAATACAGGGGAATAAGAGGCAGAATACAGGGGAATAAGATGCAGAATACAGGGGAATAAGAGGCAGAATACAGGGGAATAAGATGCAGAATACAGGGGAATAAGAGGAAGAATACAGGAGAATAAGAGGCAGAATACAGGGGAATTAGAGGCAGAATATAGGGGAATAAGAGGCAGAATACAGGGGATAAGAGGCAAAATACAGGGTAATAAGAGGCAGAATACAGGAGAATAAGAGGCAGATTACAGGGGAATAAGAGGAAGAATACAGGGGAATAAGAGGCAGAATACAGGGGAATAAGAGGCAGAATACAGGAGAATAAGAGGCAGAATACAGGGGAATAAGATGCAGAATACAGGGGAATAAGAGGCAGAATACAGGGGAATAAGATGCAGAATACAGGGGAATAAGAGGCAGAATACAGGGGAATAAGAGGCAGTATAGAGGGGAATAAGAGGCAGAATACAGGAGAATAAGAGGCAGAATACAGGGAAATAAGATGCAGAATACAGGGGAATAAGAGGCAGAATACAGGGGAATAAGAGGCAGAATACAGAGGAATAAGAGGCAGAATACAGAGGAATAAGAGGCAGAATACAGGAGAATAAGAGGCAGAATACAGGGGAATAAGAGGCAGAATACAGGGGAATAAGAGGTAGAATACAGGGGAATAAGAGGCAGAATACAGGAGAATAAGAGGCAGAATACAGGGGAATAAGATGCAGAATACAGGGGAATAAGAGGCAGAATACAGGGGAAGAAGAGGCAGAATACAGGGGAAGAAGAGGCAGAATACAGGAGAATAAGAGGCAGTATACAGGGGAATAAGAGGCAGAATACAGGGGAATAAGAGGCAGAATACAGGGGAATAAGAGGCAGTATACAGGGGAATAAGAGGCAGAATACAGGAGAATAAGAGGCAGAATACAGGGAAATAAGATGCAGAATACAGGGGAATAAGAGGCAGAATACAGGAGAATAAGAGGCAGAATACAGAGGAATAAGAGGCAGAATACAGAGGAATAAGAGGCAGAATACAGGAGAATAAGAGGCAGAATACAGGGGAATAAGATGCAGAATACAGGGGAATAAGAGGTAGAATACAGGGGAATAAGAGGCAGAATACAGGAGAATAAGAGGCAGAATACAGGGGAATAAGATGCAGAATACAGGGGAATAAGAGGCAGAATACAGGGGAAGAAGAGGCAGAATACAGGGGAATAAGAGGCAGAATACAGAGGAATAAGAGGCAGAATACAGGTGAATAAGAGGCAGAATAAAGGGGAATAAGAGGCAGAATGCAGGGGAATAAGAGGCAGAATACAGGGGAATAAGATGCAGAATACAGGGGAAGAAGAGGCAGAATACAGGAGAATAAGTGGCAGAATACAGGAGAATAAGAGGCAGAATACAGGGGAATAAGATGCAGAATACAGGGGAAGAAGAGGCAGAATACAGGGGAATAAGAGACAGAATACCGGGGAAATAAGATGCAGAATACAGGGGAATAAGAGGCAGAATACAGGGGAATAAGAGGCAGAATACAGGAGAATAAGAGGCAGAATACAGGGCAATAAGAGGTAGAATAAAGGGGAATAAGATGCAGAATACAGGGGAATAAGAGGCGGAATACAGGAAATAAGATGCAGAATACAGGGGAATACGAGGCAGAACACAGGTGAATAAGAGGCAGAATAAAGGGGAATAAGAGGCAGAATACAGGAGAATAAGAGGCAGAATACAGGGGAATAAGGAGCAGAATAAAGGGGAATAAGGGGCAGAATACAGGGGAATTAGAAGCAGGTTATAGGAGAATAAGAGGCAGAATACAGGGGAATAAGAGGCAGAATACAGGGGAATAAGAGGTACAATACAGGGAATATGAGGCAGAACACAGGGGAATAAGCGGCAGAATACAGGGGAATAAGAGGCAGAATACAGGAGAATAAGGAGCAGAATACAGGGGAATAAGAGGCAGAATACAGGGGAATAAGAGGCAGATTACAGGAGAATAAGGAGCAGAATGCAGGGGAATAAGAGGCAGAGTGCAGGGGAATAAGAGGCAGAATACAGGGGAATAAGATGCAGAATACAGGGGAAGAAGAGGCAGAATAAAGGAGAATAAGAGGCAGAATACAGGGGAATAAGAGGTAGAATAAAGGGGAATAAGATGCAGAATACAGGGGAATAAGATGCAGAATACAGGGGAATAAGAGGCAGAATACAGGGGAATAAGATGCAGAATACAGGGGAATAAGAGGCAGAATACAGGGGAATTAGAGGCAGAATATAGGGGAATAAGAGGCAGAATACAGGGGATAAGAGGCAAAATACAGGGTAATAAGAGGCAGAATACAGGAGAACAAGAGGCAGATTACAGGGGAATAAGAGGAAGAATACAGGGGAATAAGAGGCAGAATACAGGAGAATAAGAGGCAGAATACAGGGGATAAGAGGCAGAATACAGGGGAAGAAGAGGCAGAATACAGGAGAATAAGAGGCAGAATACAGGAGAATAAGAGGCAGAATACAGGGGATAAGAGGCAGAATACAGGGTAATAAGAGGCAGAATACAGGGGAATAAGTGGCAGATTACAGGGGAATAAGAGGAAGAATACAGGGGAATAAGAGGCAGAATACAGGGGAATAAGAGGCAGAATACAGGAGAATAAGAGGCAGAATACAGGGGAATAAGAGGTAGAATACAGGGGAATAAGAGGCAGAATACAGGAGAATAAGAGGCGGAATACAGGAGAATAAGAGGCAGAATACAGGGGAATAAGATGCAGAATACAGGGGAAGAAGAGGCAGAATACAGGGGAAGAAGAGGCAGAATACAGGGGAAGAAGAGGCAGAATACAGGAGAATAAGAGGCAGAATACAGGGGAATAAGAGGCAGAATACAGGGGAATAAGAGGCAGAATACAGGGGAATAAGAGGCAGAATACAGGGGAATAAGATGCAGAATACAGGGGAATAAGAGGCAGAATACTGGAGAATAAGAGGAAAAATACAGGGGAATTAGAAGCAGGTTATAGGAGAATAAGAGGCAGAATACAGGGGAATAAGAGACAGAATACAGGGGAATAAGAGGCACAATACAGGGGAATAAGATGCAGAATACAAGGGAATAAGAGACACAATACAGGGGATAAGAGGCAGAACACAGGGGAATAAGAGGCAGAATACAGGGGAATAAGAGGTACAATACAGGGAATATGAGGCAGAACACAGGGGAATAAGCGGCAGAATACAGGGGAATAAGAGGCAGAATACAGGAGAATAAGGAGCAGAATACAGGGGAATAAGAGGCAGAATACAGGGGAATAAGAGGCAGATTACAGGAGAATAAGGAGCAGAATGCAGGGGAATAAGAGGCAGAGTGCAGGGGAATAAGAGGCAGAATACAGGGGAATAAGATGCAGAATACAGGGGAAGAAGAGGCAGAATAAAGGAGAATAAGAGGCAGAATACAGGGGAATAAGAGGTAGAATAAAGGGGAATAAGATGCAGAATACAGGGGAATAAGATGCAGAATACAGGGGAATAAGAGGCAGAATACAGGGGAATAAGATGCAGAATACAGGGGAATAAGAGGCAGAATACAGGGGAATTAGAGGCAGAATATAGGGGAATAAGAGGCAGAATACAGGGGATAAGAGGCAAAATACAGGGTAATAAGAGGCAGAATACAGGAGAACAAGAGGCAGATTACAGGGGAATAAGAGGAAGAATACAGGGGAATAAGAGGCAGAATACAGGAGAATAAGAGGCAGAATACAGGGGATAAGAGGCAGAATACAGGGGAAGAAGAGGCAGAATACAGGAGAATAAGAGGCAGAATACAGGAGAATAAGAGGCAGAATACAGAGGAATAAGAGGCAGAATACAGGAGAATAAGAGGCAGAATACAGGGGAATAAGAGGCAGAATACAGGGGAATAAGAGGTAGAATACAGGGGAATAAGAGGCAGAATACAGGAGAATAAGAGGCAGAATACAGGGGAATAAGATGCAGAATACAGGGGAATAAGAGGCAGAATACAGGGGAAGAAGAGGCAGAATACAGGGGAAGAAGAGGCAGAATACAGGAGAATAAGAGGCAGTATACAGGGGAATAAGAGGCAGAATACAGGGGAATAAGAGGCAGAATACAGGGGAATAAGAGGCAGTATACAGGGGAATAAGAGGCAGAATACAGGAGAATAAGAGGCAGAATACAGGGAAATAAGATGCAGAATACAGGGGAATAAGAGGCAGAATACAGGAGAATAAGAGGCAGAATACAGAGGAATAAGAGGCAGAATACAGAGGAATAAGAGGCAGAATACAGGAGAATAAGAGGCAGAATACAGGGGAATAAGATGCAGAATACAGGGGAATAAGAGGTAGAATACAGGGGAATAAGAGGCAGAATACAGGAGAATAAGAGGCAGAATACAGGGGAATAAGATGCAGAATACAGGGGAATAAGAGGCAGAATACAGGGGAAGAAGAGGCAGAATACAGGGGAATAAGAGGCAGAATACAGAGGAATAAGAGGCAGAATACAGGTGAATAAGAGGCAGAATAAAGGGGAATAAGAGGCAGAATGCAGGGGAATAAGAGGCAGAATACAGGGGAATAAGATGCAGAATACAGGGGAAGAAGAGGCAGAATACAGGAGAATAAGTGGCAGAATACAGGAGAATAAGAGGCAGAATACAGGGGAATAAGATGCAGAATACAGGGGAAGAAGAGGCAGAATACAGGGGAATAAGAGACAGAATACCGGGGAAATAAGATGCAGAATACAGGGGAATAAGAGGCAGAATACAGGGGAATAAGAGGCAGAATACAGGAGAATAAGAGGCAGAATACAGGGCAATAAGAGGTAGAATAAAGGGGAATAAGATGCAGAATACAGGGGAATAAGAGGCAGAATAAAGGGGAATAAGAGGCAGAATACAGAGGAAAAAGAGGCAGAATACAGGAGAATAAGAGGCAGAATACAGGGGAATAAGATGCAGAATACAGGGGAATAAGGAGCAGAATAAAGGGGAATAAGGGGCAGAATACAGGGGAATTAGAAGCAGGTTATAGGAGAATAAGAGGCAGAATACAGGGGAATAAGAGGCAGAATACAGGGGAATAAGAGGTACAATACAGGGAATATGAGGCAGAACACAGGGGAATAAGCGGCAGAATACAGGGGAATAAGAGGCAGAATACAGGAGAATAAGGAGCAGAATACAGGGGAATAAGAGGCAGAATACAGGGGAATAAGAGGCAGATTACAGGAGAATAAGGAGCAGAATGCAGGGGAATAAGAGGCAGAGTGCAGGGGAATAAGAGGCAGAATACAGGGGAATAAGATGCAGAATACAGGGGAAGAAGAGGCAGAATAAAGGAGAATAAGAGGCAGAATACAGGGGAATAAGAGGTAGAATAAAGGGGAATAAGATGCAGAATACAGGGGAATAAGATGCAGAATACAGGGGAATAAGAGGCAGAATACAGGGGAATAAGAGACAGAATACCGGGGAAATAAGATGCAGAATACAGGGGAATAAGAGGCAGAATACAGGGGAATAAGAGGCAGAATACAGGAGAATAAGAGGCAGAATACAGGGCAATAAGAGGTAGAATAAAGGGGAATAAGATGCAGAATACAGGGGAATAAGAGGCAGAATAAAGGGGAATAAGAGGCAGAATACAGAGGAAAAAGAGGCAGAATACAGGAGAATAAGAGGCAGAATACAGGGGAATAAGATGCAGAATACAGGGGAATAAGGAGCAGAATAAAGGGGAATAAGGGGCAGAATACAGGGGAATTAGAAGCAGGTTATAGGAGAATAAGAGGCAGAATACAGGGGAATAAGAGGCAGAATACAGGGGAATAAGAGGTACAATACAGGGAATATGAGGCAGAACACAGGGGAATAAGCGGCAGAATACAGGGGAATAAGAGGCAGAATACAGGAGAATAAGGAGCAGAATACAGGGGAATAAGAGGCAGAATACAGGGGAATAAGAGGCAGATTACAGGAGAATAAGGAGCAGAATGCAGGGGAATAAGAGGCAGAGTGCAGGGGAATAAGAGGCAGAATACAGGGGAATAAGATGCAGAATACAGGGGAAGAAGAGGCAGAATAAAGGAGAATAAGAGGCAGAATACAGGGGAGGCAGAATACAGGGGAATAAGAGGTAGAATAAAGGGGAATAAGATGCAGAATACAGGGGAATAAGATGCAGAATACAGGGGAATAAGAGGCAGAATACAGGGGAATAAGATGCAGAATACAGGGGAATAAGAGGCAGAATACAGGGGAATTAGAGGCAGAATATAGGGGAATAAGAGGCAGAATACAGGGGATAAGAGGCAAAATACAGGGTAATAAGAGGCAGAATACAGGAGAACAAGAGGCAGATTACAGGGGAATAAGAGGAAGAATACAGGGGAATAAGAGGCAGAATACAGGAGAATAAGAGGCAGAATACAGGGGATAAGAGGCAGAATACAGGGGGAAGAAGAGGCAGAATACAGGAGAATAAGAGGCAGAATACAGGAGAATAAGAGGCAGAATACAGGGGATAAGAGGCAGAATACAGGGTAATAAGAGGCAGAATACAGGGGAATAAGTGGCAGATTACAGGGGGAATAAGAGGAAGAATACAGGGGAATAAGAGGCAGAATACAGGGGAATAAGAGGCAGAATACAGGAGAATAAGAGGCAGAATACAGGGGAATAAGAGGTAGAATACAGGGGAATAAGAGGCAGAATACAGGAGAATAAGAGGCGGAATACAGGAGAATAAGAGGCAGAATACAGGGGAATAAGATGCAGAATACAGGGGAAGAAGAGGCAGAATACAGGGGAAGAAGAGGCAGAATACAGGGGAAGAAGAGGCAGAATACAGGAGAATAAGAGGCAGAATACAGGGGAATAAGAGGCAGAATACAGGGGGAATAAGAGGCAGAATACAGGGGAATAAGAGGCAGAATACAGGGGAATAAGATGCAGAATACAGGGGAATAAGAGGCAGAATACAGGAGAATAAGGAGGAAAAATACAGGGGAATTAGAAGCAGGTTATAGGAGAATAAGAGGCAGAATACAGGGGAATAAGAGACAGAATACAGGGGAATAAGAGGCACAATACAGGGGAATAAGATGCAGAATACAAGGGAATAAGAGACACAATACAGGGGATAAGAGGCAGAACACAGGGGAATAAGCGGCAGAATACAGGGGAATAAGATGCAGAATACAGGGGAATAAGAGGCAGAATACAGGAGAATAAGAGGCAGAATACAGGGGAATAAGAGGCAGAATACAGGAAATAAGATGCAGAATACAGGGGAATAAGAGGCAGAACACAGGTGAATAAGAGGCAGAATAAAGGGGAATAAGAGGCATAATACAGGGGAAAAAGAGGCAGAATACAGGGTAATAAGAGGCAGAATACAGGGGAAAAAGAGGCAGAATACAGGGGAATAAGGAGCAGAATAAAGGGGAATAAGGAGCAGAATACAGAGGAAAATTTACTCACCGAAATTTTCATTTCCCGTAGTCTGTAGGCAGCACAATTACACAAGGGATTTCGTCCCCTAGGTACAACCAGAGAGACAGGTTAGTTAGCAATCGTGAATAACCAATTAAACAATTAACAAGGACCCCTCCTATAAAGGTAAGGAAGTAGGCTGGCCCAATTGTGTTTTTTTTGAAGCAATAGACATTCAATAGGGAGGGTCGCTTGTGCTGCCTACGGACTACGGGAAATGAAGATTTCGGTGAGTAAATTTTCCTCTTTCCCGTACGTCCTATCGGCAGCACAATTACACAAAGGATTTGAGAAGAAATGAGATAATAGGGAGGGATGCCGGCCGCCACTCTTTGCCTAATAAGGATCGCACTGCTGCTCGTGAATCAAGTCTGTAGAGTTTGATAAATGTGAATGAAGAGGATCCGGTTCCGCACAATTGGGCCAGCCCTACTTCCTTACCTTTGTAGGAGGGGGTCCTTGTTAATTGTTTAATTGGTTATTCACGATTGCTAACTAACCTGTCTCTCTGGTTGTACCTAGGGGACGAAATCCCTTGTGTAATTGTGCTGCCGTAGGACGTACGGGAAAGAAGAATTAGAAGCAGGTTATAGGAGAATAAGAGGCAGAATACAGGGGAATAAGAGGCAGAATACAGGGGGAAAAAGAGGCACAATACAGGGAATATGAGGCAGAACACAGGAGAATAAGAGGCAGAATACAGGGGAATAAGAGGCAGAATACAGGAGAATAAGATGCAGAATACAGGGGAATAAGAGGCAGAATACAGGAGAATAAGGAGCAGAATACAGGGGAATAAGAGGCAGAATACAGGGGAATAAGAGGCAGATTACAGGAGAATAAGGAGCAGAACACAGGGGAATAAGAGGCAGAATGCAGGGGAATAAGAGGCAGAATACAGGGGAATAAGAGGAAGAATACAGGAGAATAAGAGGCAGAATACAGGGGGAATTAGAGGCAGAATATAGGGGAATAAGAGGCAGAATACAGGGGAATAAGAGGCAGACTACAGGGGATAAGAGGCAGAATACAGGAGAATAAGAGGCAGAATACAGAGGAATAAGAGGCAGAATGCAGGAGAATAAGAGGCAGAATACAGGGTAATAAGAGGCAGAATACAGGGGAATAAGAGGCAGAATACAGGGGAATAAGAGGCAGAATACAGGGGAATAAGAGTCAGAATACAGGGGAATAAGAGGAAGAATACAGGGGGAATAAGAGGCAGAATACAGGGGAATAAGAGGCAAGAATACAGGAGAATAAGAGGCAGAATACAGGAGAATAAGAGGCAGAATACAGGGGAATGAGAGGCAGAATACAGGGGAAGAAGAGGCGGAATACAGGGGAAGAAGAGGCAGAATACAGGAGAATAAGAGGCCGAATACAGGGGAATAAGAGGCAGAATACACGGGAATAAGATGCAGAATACAGGGGAATAAGAGGCAGAATACAGGGGAATAAGATGCAGAATACAGGGGAATAAGAGGCAGAATACAGGAGAATAAGAGGCAGAATACAGGGGAATCAGAGGCAGAATACAGGGGAATAAGAGGCAGAATACAGGGGAATAAGAGGCAGAATACAGGGGAATAAGAGGTAGAATACAGGGGAATAAGAGGCAGAATACAGGGGAATAAGAGGCAGAATACAGGAAAATAAGAGGCAGAATACAGGGGGAATCAGAGGCAGAATACAGGGGAATAAGAGGCAGAATACAGGGGAATAAGAGGCAGAATACAGGGGAACAAGAGGTAGAATACAGGGGAATAAGAGGCAGAATACAGGGGAATAAGAGGCAGAATACAGGAGAATAAGATGCAGAATACAGGGGTATAAGAGGAAGAATACAGGGGAATAAGAGGCAGAATACAGGAGAATAAGAGGCAGAATACAGGGCAATAAGAGGTAGAATACAGGGGAATAAGAGGCAGAATACAGGGGAATAAGAGGTAGAATACAGGGGAATAAGAGGCAGAATACAGGGGAATAAGAGGCAGAATACAGGAGAATAAGAGGCAGAATACAGGGGAATAAGAGGCAGAATACAGGGGATAAGAGGCAAGATACAGGGTAATAAGAGGCAGAATACAGGAGAATAAGAGGCAGATTACAGGGGAATAAGAGGAAGAATACAGGGGAATAAGAGGCAGAATACAGGAGAATAAGAGGCAGAATACAGGGGATAAGAGGCAGAATACAGGGTAATAAGAGGCAGAATACAGGGGAATAAGAGGCAGATTACAGGGGAATAAGAGGAAGAATACAGGGGAATAAGAGGCAGAATACAGGGGAATAAGAGGCAGAATACAGGAGAATAAGAGGCAGAATACAGGGGAATAAGAGGTAGAATACAGGGGAATAAGAGGCAGAATACAGGAGAATAAGAGGCAGAACACAGGGGAATAAGATGCAGAATACAGGGGAAGAAGAGGCAGAATACAGGGGAAGAAGAGGCAGAATACAGGGGAAGAAGAGGCAGAATACAGGAGAATAAGAGGCAGAATACAGGGGAATAAGAGGCAGAATACAGGGGAATAAGAGGCAGAATACAGGGGAATAAGATGCAGAATACAGGGGAATAAGAGGCAGAATACAGGAGAATAAGAGGAAAAATACAGGGGAATTAGAAGCAGGTTATAGGAGAATAAGAGGCAGAATACAGGGGAATAAGAGACAGAATACAGGGGAATAAGAGGCACAATACAGGGGAATAAGATGCAGACTACAAGAGGGGAATAAGCGGCAGAATACAGGGGATAAGAGGCAGAATACAGGGGATAAGATGCAGAATACAGGAGAATAAGAGGCAGAATACAGGGGATAAGAGGCAGAATACAGGGGATAAGATGCAGAATACAGGGGAATAAGATGCAGAATACAGGGGAATAAGAGGCAGAATACAGGAGAATAAGAGGCAGAATACAGGGGAATAAGAGGCAGAATACAGGAAATAAGATGCAGAATACAGGGGAATAAGAGGCAGAACACAGGTGAATAAGAGGCAGAATAAAGGGGAATAAGAGGCATAATACAGGGGAAAAAGAGGCAGAATACAGGGGAATAAGGAGCAGAATAAAGGGGAATAAGGAGCAGAATACAGAGGAAAATTTACTCACCGAAATTTTCATTTCCCGTAGTCTGTAGGCAGCACAATTACACAAGGGATTTCGTCCCCTAGGTACAACCAGAGAGACAGGTTAGTTAGCAATCGTGAATAACCAATTAAACAATTAACAAGGACCCCTCCTATAAAGGTAAGGAAGTAGGCTGGCCCAATTGTGTTTTTTTGAAGCAATAGACATTCAATAGGGAGGGTCGCTTGTGCTGCCTACGGACTACGGGAAATGAAAATTTCGGTGAGTAAATTTTCCTCTTTCCCGTACGTCCTACGGCAGCACAATTACACAAAGGATTTGAGAAGCAATGAGATAATAGGGAGGGATGCCGGCCGCCACTCTTTGCCTAATAAGGATCGCACTGCTGCTCGTGAATCAAATCTGTAGAGTTTGATAAATGTGAATGAAGAGGATCCGGTTCCGCACAATTGGGCCAGCCTACTTCCTTACCTTTGTAGGAGGGGTCCTTGTTAATTGTTTAATTGGTTATTCACGATTGCTAACTAACCTGTCTCTCTGGTTGTACCTAGGGGACGAAATCCCTTGTGTAATTGTGCTGCCGTAGGACGTACGGGAAAGGGGAATTAGAAGCAGGTTATAGGAGAATAAGAGGCAGAATACAGGGGAATAAGAGGCAGAATACAGGGGAATAAGAGGCACAATACAGGGAATATGAGGCAGAACACAGGAGAATAAGAGGCAGAATACAGGGGAATAAGAGGCAGAATACAGGAGAATAAGATGCAGAATACAGGGGAATAAGAGGCAGAATACAGGAGAATAAGGAGCAGAATACAGGGGAATAAGAGGCAGAATACAGGGGAATAAGAGGCAGATTACAGGAGAATAAGGAGCAGAACACAGGGGAATAAGAGGCAGAATGCAGGGGAATAAGAGGCAGAATACAGGGGAATAAGAGGAAGAATACAGGAGAATAAGAGGCAGAATACAGGGGAATTAGAGGCAGAATATAGGGGAATAAGAGGCAGAATACAGGGGAATAAGAGGCAGAATACAGGGGATAAGAGGCAGAATACAGGAGAATAAGAGGCAGAATACAGAGGAATAAGAGGCAGAATGCAGGAGAATAAGAGGCAGAATACAGGGTAATAAGAGGCAGAACACAGGGGAATAAGAGGCAGAATACAGGGGAATAAGAGGCAGAATACAGGGGAATAAGAGTCAGAATACAAAGGAATAAGAGGAAGAATACAGGGGAATAAGAGGCAGAATACAGGGGAATAAGAGGCAGAATACAGGAGAATAAGAGGCAGAATACAGGAGAATAAGAGGCAGAATACAGGGGAATGAGAGGCAGAATACAGGGGAAGAAGAGGCAGAATACAGGGGAAGAAGAGGCAGAATACAGGAGAATAAGAGGCCGAATACAGGAGAATAAGAGGCAGAATACACGGGAATAAGATGCAGAATACAGGGGAATAAGAGGCAGAATACACGGGAATAAGATGCAGAATACAGGGGAATAAGAGGCAGAATACAGGGGAATAAGATGCAGAATACAGGGTAATAAGAGGCAGAATACAGGAGAATAAGAGGCAGAATACAGGGGAATCAGAGGCAGAATACAGGGGAATAAGAGGCAGAATACAGGGGAATAAGAGGCAGAATACAGGGGAATAAGAGGTAGAATACAGGGGAATAAGAGGCAGAATACAGGAGAATAAGAGGCAGAATACAGGAGAATAAGAGGCAGAATACAGGGGAATAGGAGGCAGAATACAGAGGAATAAGAGGCAGAATACAGGAGAATAAGAGGCAGAATACAGGGGAACAAGAGGCACAATACAGGGGAATAAGAGGCAGAATACAGGGGAATAAGAGGCAGAATACAGGGGAATAAGAGGCAGAATACAGGGGAATAAGAGGCAGAATACAGGAGAATAAGATGCAGAATACAGGGGAATAAGAGGAAGAATACAGGGGAATAAGAGGCAGAATACAGGGGAATAAGAGGCAGAATACAGGAGAATAAGAGGCAGAATACAGGGCAATAAGAGGTAGAATACAGGGGAATAAGAGGCAGAATACAGGTGAATAAGAGGTAGAATACAGGGGAAGAAGAGGCAGAATACAGGAGAATAAGAGGCAGAATACAGGGGAATAAGAGGCAGAATAGAGGGGAATAAGAGGCAGAATACAGGGGAATAAGAGGCAGAATACAGGGGAATAAGAGGCAGAATACAGGGGAATAAGAGGCAGAATAGAGGGGAATAAGAGGCAGAATACAGGGGAATAAGAGGCAGAATACAGGAGAATAAGAGGCAGAATACAGGGGAATAAGAGGCAGAATACAGGGGAATAAGAGGCACAATACAGGGAATATGTGGCAGAACACAGGGGAATAAGAGGCAAAACACAGGGGAATAAGGAGCAGAATACAGGGGAATAAGAGGCAGAATACAGGGGAATAAGAGGCAGATTACAGGAGAATAAGGAGCAGAACACAGGGGAATAAGAGGCAGAATGCAGGGGAATAAGAGGCAGAATACAGGGGAATAAGATGCAGAATACAGGGGAAGAAGAGGCAGAATACAGGAGAATAAGATGCAGAATACAGGGGAATAAGAGGTAGAATACAGGGGAATAAGATGCAGAATACAGGGGAATAAGAGGCAGAATACAGGGGAATAAGATGCAGAATACAGGGGAATAAGAGGAAGAATACAGGAGAATAAGCGGCAGAATACAGGGGAATTAGAGGCAGAATACAGGGGAATAAGAGGCAGAATACAGGGGGATAAGAGGCAGAATACAGGGCAATAAGAGGCAGAATAGAGGGGAATAAGAGGCAGAATGCAGGAGAATAAGAGGCAGAATGCAGGAGAATAAGAGGCAGAATACAGGGTAATAAGAGGCAGAATACAGGGATAAGAGGCAGAATACAGGGGAATAAGAGGCAGAATACAGGGGAATAAGAGGCAGAATGCAGGAGAATAAGAGGCAGAATAAAGGGTAATAAGAGGCAGAATACAGGGGCATAAGAGGCAGAATACAGTGGAATAAGAGGCAGAATACAGGGGAATAAGAGGCAGAATACAGGGGAATAAGAGGAAGAATACAGGGGAATAAGAGGCAGAATACAGGGGAATAAGAGGCAGAATACAGGAGAATAAGAGGCCGAATACAGGGGAATAAGAGGCAGAATACAGGGGAATAAGATGCAGAATACAGGGGAATAAGAGGCAGAATACAGGGGAATAAGATGCAGAATACAGGGGAATAAGAGGCAGAATACAGGAGAATAAGAGGCAGAATACAGGGGAATCAGAGGCAGAATACAGGGGAATAAGAGGCAGAATACAGGGGAATAAGAGGTAGAATACAGGGGAATAAGAGGCAGAATACAGGAGAATAAGAGGCAGAATACAGGAGAATAGGAGGCAGAATACAGAGGAATAAGTGGCAGAATACAGGAGAATAAGAGGCAGAATACAGGGGAACAAGAGGCAGAATACAGGGGAATAAGAGGCAGAATACAGGGGAATAAGAGGCAGAATACAGGGGAATAAGAGACAGAATACAGGGGAATAAGAGACAGAATACAGGGGAATACGAGACAGAATACAGAGGAATAAGAGACAGAATACCGGAGAATAAGAGGCAGAATACAGGGGAATAAAAGTCAGAATACAGGGGAACAAGAGGCAGAATACAGGGGAATAAGAGGCAGAATACAGGGGAATAAGAGACAGAATACAGGGGAATAAGAGACAGAATACAGAGGAATAAGAGGCAGAATACAGGGGAATAAGAGACAGAATACAGGGGAATAAGAGACAGAATACAGAGGAATAAGAGGCAGAATACAGAGGAATAAGAGACAGAATACAGGGGAATAAGAGACAGAATACAGAGGAATAAGAGTCAGAATACAGGGGAATACGAGACAGAATACAGAGGAATAAGAGACAGAATACCGGAGAATAAGAGGCAGAATACAGGGGAATACGAGACAGAATACAGAGGAATAAGAGACAGAATACAGGGGAATAAGAGGCACAATACAGGGGAATAAGAGGCAGAATACAGAGGACTAAGAGGCAGAATACAGGAGAATAAGAGGCAGAATACAGGGGAATAAGAGGCAGAATGCAGGAGAATAAGAGGCAGAATAAAGGGTAATAAGAGGCAGAATACAGGGGCATAAGAGGCAGAATACAGTGGAATAAGAGGCAGAATACAGGGGAATAAGAGGCAGAATACAGGGGAATAAGAGGAAGAATACAGGGGAATAAGAGGCAGAATACAGGGGAATAAGAGGCAGAATACAGGAGAATAAGAGGCCGAATACAGGGGAATAAGAGGCAGAATACAGGGGAATAAGATGCAGAATACAGGGGAATAAGAGGCAGAATACAGGGGAATAAGATGCAGAATACAGGGGAATAAGAGGCAGAATACAGGAGAATAAGAGGCAGAATACAGGGGAATCAGAGGCAGAATACAGGGGAATAAGAGGCAGAATACAGGGGAATAAGAGGTAGAATACAGGGGAATAAGAGGCAGAATACAGGAGAATAAGAGGCAGAATACAGGAGAATAGGAGGCAGAATACAGAGGAATAAGTGGCAGAATACAGAAGAATAAGAGGCAGAATACAGGGGAACAAGAGGCAGAATACAGGGGAATAAGAGGCAGAATACAGGGGAATAAGAGACAGAATACAGGGGAATAAGAGACAGAATATAGAGGAATAAGAGACAGAATACCGGAGAATAAGAGGCAGAATACAGGAGAATAAGATGCAGAATACAGGGGAATAAGAGGAAGAATACAGGGGAATAAGAGGCAGAATACAGGGGAATAAGAGGCAGAATACAGGGGAATAAGATGCAGAATACAGGGGAATAAGAGGCAGAATACAGGAGAATAAGAGCAGAATACAGGGCAATAAGAATTAGAATACAGGGGAATAAGAGGCAGAATACAGGGGAATAAGAGGTAGAATACAGGGGAAGAAGAGGCAGAATACAGGAGAATAAGAGGCAGAATGGAGGGGAATAAGAGGCAGAATAGAGGGGAATAAGAGGCAGAATACAGGGGAATAAGAGGCAGAATACAGGGGAATAAGAGGCAGAATACAGGGGAATAAGAGGCAGAATACAGGGGAATAAGAGGCAGAATACAGGGGAATAAGAGGCAGAATACAGGGGAATAAGAGGCAGAATACAGGGGAATAAGAGACAGAATACAGGGGAATAAGAGACAGAATACAGGGGAATAAGAGACAGAATACAGGGAATAAGAGACAGAGTACAGGGAATAAGAGGCAGAATACAGGGAATAAGAGACAGAGTACAGGGAATAAGAGGCAGAATACAGGGGAATAAGAGGCAGAATACAGGAGAATAAGAGGCAGAATACAGGGAATAAGAGACAGAGTACAGGGAATAAGAGGCAGAATACAGGAGAATAAGAGGCAGAATACAGGGGAACAAGAGGCAGAATACAGGGGAATAAGAGGCAGAATACAGGGGAATAAGAGGCAGAATACAGGGGAATAAGAGACAGAATACAGGGGAATAAGAGACAGAATACAGGGGAATACGAGACAGAATACAGAGGAATAAGAGACAGAATACCGGAGAATAAGAGGCAGAATACAGGGGAATAAAAGTCAGAATACAGGGGAACAAGAGGCAGAATACAGGGGAATAAGAGGCAGAATACAGGGGAATAAGAGACAGAATACAGGGGAATAAGAGACAGAATACAGAGGAATAAGAGGCAGAATACAGGGGAATAAGAGACAGAATACAGGGGAATAAGAGACAGAATACAGAGGAATAAGAGGCAGAATACAGAGGAATAAGAGACAGAATACAGGGGAATAAGAGACAGAATACAGAGGAATAAGAGTCAGAATACAGGGGAATACGAGACAGAATACAGAGGAATAAGAGACAGAATACCGGAGAATAAGAGGCAGAATACAGGGGAATACGAGACAGAATACAGAGGAATAAGAGACAGAATACAGGGGAATAAGAGGCACAATACAGGGGAATAAGAGGCAGAATACAGAGGACTAAGAGGCAGAATACAGGAGAATAAGAGGCAGAATACAGGGGAATAAGAGGCAGAATACAGGAGAATAAGAGGCAGAATACAGGGGAATAAGAGGTTGAATACAGGGGAATAAGAGGCAGAATACAGGAGAATAAGAGGCAGAATACAGGGGAATAAGAGGCAGAATACAGGGGAATAAGAGACAGAATACAGGGGAATAAGAGACAGAATACAGGGGAATAAGAGGCAGAATACAGGAGAATAAGAGGCAGAATACAGGGGAATAAGAGGTTGAATACAGGGGAATAAGAGGCAGAATACAGGAGAATAAGAGGCAGAATACAGGGGAATAAGAGGTTGAATACAGGGGAATAAGAGGCAGAATACAGGAGAATAAGAGGCAGAATACAGGGGAATAAGATGCAGAATACAGGGAAGAAGAGGCAGAATACAGGGGAAGAAGAGGCAGAATACAGGGGAAGAAGAGGCAGAATACAGGAGAATAAGAGGAAAAATACAGGGGAATTAGAAGCAGGTTATAGGAGAATAAGAGGCAGAATACAGGGGAATAAGAGGCACAATACAGGGGAATAAGATGCAGAATACAAGGGAATAAGAGACACAATACAGGGGATAAGAGGCAGAACACAGGGGAATAAGCGGCAGAATACAGGGGAATAAGATGCAGAATACAGGGGAATAAGAGACAGAATACAGGGGAATAAGAGGCAGAATACAGGAAATAACATGCAGAATACAGGGGAATAAGAGGCAGAACACAGGTGAATAAGAGGCAGAATAAAGGGGAATAAGAGGCATAATACAGTGGAAAAAGAGGCAGAATACAGGGGAATAAGGAGCAGAATAAAGGGGAATAAGGGGCAGAATACAGAGGAAACTTTACTCACCGAAATTTTCATTTCCCGTAGTCTGTAGGCAGCACAATTACACAAGGGATTTCGGCCCCTAGGTACAACCAGAGAGACAGGTTAGTTAGCAATCGTGAATAACCAATTAAACAATTAACAAGGACCCCTCCTATAAAGGTAAGGAAGTAGGCTGGCCCAATTGTGTTTTTTTGAAGCAATAGACATTCAATAGGGAGGGTCGCTTGTGCTGCCTACGGACTACGGGAAATGAAAATTTCGGTGAGTAAATTTTCCTCTTTCCGTATGTCCTACGGCAGCACAATTACACAAGGGATTTGAGAAGCAATGAGATAATAGGGAGGGATGCCGGCCGCCACTCTTTGCCTAATAAGGATCGCACTGCTGCTCGTGAATCAAGTCTGTAGAGTTTGATAAATGTGAATGAAGAGGATCCGGTTCCGCACAATTGGGCCAGCCTACTTCCTTACCTTTGTAGGAGGGGTCCTTGTTAATTGTTTAATTGGTTATTCACGATTGCTAACTAACCTGTCTCTCTGGCTGTACGTAGGGGACGAAATCCCTTGATTGTGCTGCCGTAGGACGTACGGGAAAGGGGAATTAGAAGCAGGTTATAGGAGAATAAGAGGCAGAATACAGGGGAATAAGAGGCAGAATACAGGGGAATAAGAGGCACAATACAGGGAATATGAGGCAGAACACAGGAGAATAAGAGGCAGAATACAGGGGAATAAGAGGCAGAATACAGAAGAATAAGATGCAGAATACAGGGGAATAAGAGGCAGAATACAGGAGAATAAGGAGCAGAATACAGGGGAATAAGAGGCAGAATACAGGGAATAAGAGGCAGATTACAGGAGAATAAGGAGCAGAACACAGGGGAATAAGAGGCAGAATGCAGGGGAATAAGAGGCAGAATACAGGGGAATAAGAGGAAGAATACAGGAGAATAAGAGGCAGAATACAGGGGAATTAGAGGCAGAATATAGGGGAATAAGAGGCAGAATACAGGGGAATAAGAGGCAGAATACAGGGGATAAGAGGCAGAATACAGGAGAATAAGAGGCAGAATACAGAGGAATAAGAGGCAGAATGCAGGAGAATAAGAGGCAGAATACAGGGTAATAAGAGGCAGAATACAGGGGAATAAGAGGCAGAATACAGGGGAATAAGAGGCAGAATACAGGGGAATAAGAGTCAGAATACAGGGGAATAAGAGGAAGAATACAGGGGAATAAGAGGCAGAATACAGGGGAATAAGAGGCAGAATACAGGAGAATAAGAGGCAGAATACAGGAGAATAAGAGGCAGAATACAGGGGAATGAGAGGCAGAATACAGGGGAAGAAGAGGCAGAATACAGGGAATAAGATGCAGAATACAGGAGAATAAGAGGCCGAATACAGGGGAATAAGAGGCAGAATACACGGAATAAGATGCCGAATACAGGGGAATAAGAGGCAGAATACAGGAGAATAAGAGGCAGAATACAGGAGAATAAGAGGCAGAATACAGGAGAATAAGAGGCAGAATACAGGGGAATAAGAGGCAGAATACAGGGGAATAAGATGCAGAATACAGGGGAATAAGAGGCAGAATACAGGAGAATAAGAGGCAGAATACAGGGGAATCAGAGGCAGAATACAGGGGAATAAGAGGCAGAATACAGGGGAATAAGAGGCAGAATACAGGGGAATAAGAGGTAGAATACAGGGGAATAAGAGGCAGAATACAGGAGAATAAGAGGCAGAATACAGGAGAATAGGAGGCAGAATACAGAGGAATAAGAGGCAGAATACAGGAGAATAAGAGGCAGAATACAGGGGAACAAGAGGCAGAATACAGGGGAATAAGAGGCAGAATACAGGGGAATATGAGGCAGAATACAGGGGAATAAGAGGCAGAATACAGGGGAATAAGAGGAAGAATACAGGGGAATAAGAGCAGAATACAGGGGAATAAGAGGCAGAATACAGGAGAATAAGAGGCAGAATACAGGGGAATAAGATGCAGAATACAGGGAATAAGAGGAAGAATACAGGGGAATAAGAGGCAGAATACAGGGGAATAAGAGGCAGAATACAGGAGAATAAGAGGCAGAATACAGGGCAATAAGAGGTAGAATACAGGGAAATAAGAGGCAGAATACAGGGGAATAAGAGGTAGAATACAGGGGAAGAAGAGGCAGAATACAGGAGAATAAGAGGCAGAATACAGGGGAATAAGAGGCAGAATAGAGGGGAATAAGAGGCAGAATACAGGGGAATAAGAGGCAGAATACAGGGGAATAAGAGGCAGAATACAGGGGAATAAGAGGCAGAATAGAGGGGAATAAGAGGCAGAATACAGGGGAATAAGAGGCAGAATACAGGTGAATAAGAGGCAGAATACAGGGGAATAAGAGGCAGAATGCAGGGAATAAGAGACAGAGTACAGGGAATAAGAGACAGAATACAGAGAAATAAGAGACAGAATACCGGAGAAGAAGAGGCAGAATACAGGGGAATAAAAGGCAGAATACAGGGGAACAAGAGGCAGAATACAGGGGAATAAGAGGCAGAATACAGGGGAATAAGAGACAGAATACAGGGGAATACGAGACAGAATACAGAGGAATAAGAGACAGAATACCGGAGAATAAGAGGCAGAATACAGGGGAATAAGAGGCAGAATACAGAGGACTAAGAGGCAGAATACAGGAGAATAAGAGGCAGAATACAGGGAAATAAGAGGCAGAATACAGGAGAATAAGAGGCAGAATACAGGGGAATAAGAGGAAGAATTCAGGGGAATAAGAGGCAGAATACACGGGATTTAGAGGCAGAATACAGGGGAATAAGAGGCAGAATACAGGGGAATAAGAGGCAGAATACAGGGGAATAAGAGGCAGAATACAGGGGAATAAGAGGCAGAATACAGGGGAATAAGAGGAAGAATACAGGGGAATAAGAGGCAGAATACAGGGGAATAAGAGGCAGAATACAGGGGAATAAGAGGAAGAATACAGGGGAATAAGAGGCAGAATACAGGAAATAAGAGGAAGAATACAGGGGAATAAGAGGCAGAATAGAGGGGAATAAGGCAGAATACAGGGAATAAGAGGCAGAATACAGGGGAATAAGAGGTAGAATACAGGGGAATAAGAATTAGAATACAGGGGAATAAGAGGCAATATTAGGCTAAGGCAACATAGTGGCTTTGGCTGTGACTCCTGTTATGTGAACTAAGATTGCCAGGTAGCCCTGCGACTTCTTCACTAACTTTAGTAAATGGAGTTGTTTGGTTTTGTTCCTTGAAGGTAAATTATAATGATATAATAGGTTGCATCTATCGTCTACTGTGCAGGACGAACAGGTCTGATTGTTTCACATTATTGGACGCTCAACTGCAATAGAACTGAAGGGCCACTATACAGTGTACGGAGCTCTCGGCTCTATAGACTGTGCATATATAACCCAGCTGTGTGGGGAAAGAGATCTGTCTCTCTATAGCGCACACATCTCTCTGCTTTCAGGAGCTCTTCTCCCTCCATAGACTTCTATTGCACAGATTTGATAGGAGGTAAACAATTAAAAATGGCTGCCCTGGGAGAGGGCTGAAGGGAGTCTGTCACCAAAACACAGCATTTCCAAAAGTTGTGTGTTTCTTTTCCATGGAGTTACCATCTAACGTTCGTGGTCGCCCAGACTACCCATAAAGGGAATGGACATGCTATTTGAGGTCAGCGTAGAGCTCCATGTGGCTGACCAGGTAAGTTGTAGACTGCGACATTGGGCCAGGTGAGCGCCATATTGTACACCATTCCAATGGTGCAGGGTGAAGGGCAATGAAGATAAAACAGCAACCAAATAATGTGACATTCAGTTTGGATCAATAGTAACTAAAGGTGCAGACCCGTATCAGAGGAGATCAAGTTTTGTGCCATCAATGCATTTCACTGAGTGAAGCGACTTCTTCAGGGGAACATTATTTCACCTCTGAACACATATGCTACACCCCATTGTTACTTTTTGCTGGTCCCACCATGTTACTGGTTTACACTAACCCTTGCGGGACCTTCATGGGGTTTCAAGAGCCTTGTATATCCTGATATGGACAGGGATTATAGACCTACTTTGCACTGAAATGGGGGAAGTTCCCAAACACTTGTCTACAGATGGTTGTTTTCTGGTGTGACCTTTACCCTTTCCCGGAAAACAAGGAGAGACACCGAGCCGATCCTCGTGTATTATCACAGGGTGAAATGGAAACACAGGGAGACGAGTGTCTGCTCACCTAGTTGGGTTGTGATGGAGTCACAACAGCCCGATGGAGCCTTTAGACACAAGTCAGTGCTGGTAGTGCAGGACAGTTCAATGCGCAGCAGCTGCAGTGACGTTACAGGAACGTAATATATGGATGCCATGGATGGACCAACCTGTTTGGGATATAGGCCAAAGGACAGCGCTCACCCGGACATACCAGAAACTTCTTTATTATTGGAATGAGAACATGGCACAACGCGTTTCAGGCCATTGATGGTCCTTTCTCAAGTGTACAATTGCTTTTCTGGATGGCTCAAGAGCTTGACAAGACAATTTTTGGTAGATCTCGGCAGGGATCTTGTTCCCGCCACCATCTTGGAGAACTAAGCACAGATCTTCTGTGGATGTAGGCTTGCTCCAATCCTTCTGTCTCTTCATGTCATCCCAGACATGATGATGAGATCAGGGCTATATCGTGGGGGCCATATCATCATTTCCAGGACTCCTCCTCTAAAAGGCAAAGGTAACACCAAATATTGATGGGATTTAGATCTCTCTTTCCTTTATTCTACTTCTGTGTTGCAGTGTATGGTGCTGGATAGGATTCTGTATATATACGCCAGACCTGGAGGCCATTGTCAGGTCCTGTTCTGCCATAGCACCCCACAGTTACATTGACAGAAGGTTGATGGGGTGATGGTGAGAGTTCTGTTAGGACCCGGTCTTCACTATCTCAGCCTATTAGGTTTGGGTGTGGAGTGTTGGAACGGCATTCTGCACGTGAACTGTCCGATGTGTGGTAGGGGAATGTTCACACTGGACATGCGGTACCAGCGGTTGCCCTCTGGTATGGATTGTGCTATGAGCTGCACTGCTGACCATTGCTATAGTGTGTCTTGGCCTTGGAAGTGGTTAAGTTTCTCTGCGGTGCTCGGACTCTATTCAGGTGGTTCTGATATCCAATTGGCCTTCTTTATACTCCTGCTTTTGGCTATTTATACTCGGCCTTGCATTCTGTCAGTTGCCGGTCTTAATCTTCAGTGCCTGTGTCCCGGACATGGTCTGTCTGTCTGACGCCTGCAATATCATCTGCATCGGAGCCCTGGACCATTTAGCTTCCATAGCTGCCTGTTCACACTATCCGGATATTTTGTTACGTATTGAGCTCCTTATCCAGACATAGCTGTTCCGGGCGCAGTGAGCCCTACTTTATGTTTCTGTTTGGAGGTTTGGATTTTGTAGGTTTTTGTGTGTGATACTAGCTCTGTTTTTCCTATCCCTTTGCACAGTGTCAGTATTTCTGCGTTTCCTATTTATTTTCTCCTCTATACTTTGTGTTCCTCATATTCCCCATTAGTCCAGTCGGACCCCTGTGGGGGCTTTTTCTGTATCTCCCCCCTCCTCATAAATGTGAAACTAGTCAGGGGTTTCTGTTTCACTATTAGGTGAGTTATTCCTCCGGCTGTGTCCGCAGCCACTTGGGCAAGTTAGTCGGGCCCCCGGCTACTTCTAGTGTGCAAAGCGGGGTATAGGAGTATCCACGCTAGCTATTCCATTACTCTTGTTTTTTAGGTTTTCTATTTTACATGACTGAGCAGTTATCAGTGAGGGGCCGGGCCATGGTCCCCAGATCCCCAGACCATAATAAGATCCCGTTCTCTGTCTAACCACTAAGAAGTTGACTGTGACGTCCATTGCGTATGATATGGGTACAAGTCCTGAGCCTTCTCCATTAACCCTCCTGCACATTCCAGCATACATTTATAGTGGGGGTCAAGAAGGGTTTGTAAGACTACATGTACAAGAACATGAACATGTGCATGTGACGGGTCCATGGTAATAAGGAATGGATGATATCTATGTGCTGCCCAGTGTCTCCAGAGAGACTCTGAACCCCATCAATCCCCTTGCCTGACACTACCGTCATCTTCCCCTCCCACCCCGCCATGACATGACTTAGGCAGGAGACTGGAAGAGTGATATGGTCTCTCCTGGGGAAAGAAGATCTCTCTGATCCTGGTAAGAGGTCGTGCTGTGGACTACCCGTGCCCCGAGGCCTAGCAGTTATTCCTGGACAGCATGTAGGACATACGCCTCTCTGAGTACATGCACCCTGAGCAGCGCCGCACCTCCCATGAGGCGACCTGAAGCGACCGCTTCAGGCGGCGCTATGCCAGGGCCCCAGGGAGGGCGGCATTTTTGCTTACCTAAGCCAGTTCAGGACAAGCTGTCCTGGACTGGCTTAGCACCGAGCGGTGGTTTGGGGATGCCACAGCCTCCCCTCACGCTCAGGCAGAGAGCAGGTCCTCTCCCTGCCTGCTCTCTGCCTGTGAATGTTGTTAAGCCCCGCCCACTTAGCTTCACCACGCCCCCCTCGCTTCGCCACGCCCCCTCCGCTCCACCACGTCTCCTCCACTCCGACCCCACCTCCTGGGGGGGGGAGGGGGCGGCTATCTGTTGTTCGCCTCGGGCGGCGAAAGGGGCAGGTCCACCCCTGACCCTGAGGTCTAGGATTCAGGCCTTGGTGCACCAGATGACGGATTCATTCTGATATTCGTTTTCTCTATTCTTTTATTACCATTTTTATTTTCTCGGCTTCAGAGGATTTTCTGACTTATGCCCCTGGCTCACAACCCCACACATGGATCCATAATAATACACGGGCCATAGACAATAATGGGTCCGTGTGCCAACCGTGACACTGCGGGTACTTTACTGAGGGGTTAGAATACATTTGTATCTGATCCAGTAAAAACAGGAAGAAAAACTTTTTCGATAAAAATAAAATTCTTGGGCTAAACTTTTTTTTATATGGGGTATTTCCAGATTTGCGATGACAATCCTCCTCGCCATCATTGTGTCTTATAGAATTAGGGATGTTCAGGAAGTGAGGATGAGCTCAGGTCATCGCTGCGGTGACAGACGGTACAATTGCTGGGAAACCAGTTTCACACATTTATCATCCATATTATTGAGTATTTTCCCTAAACACAAAATTCATTCATTTCCTCCAGACAGACAACTATAGAGACTCCGATAGGTGGCGCTCTACTGATTCCGGCACAGTTGGATTTTTTTCTGTATATTAATTGCACTCTCTACTGTCAGGTGGGCGGTCTCTGACTCTGCTCCAGTCCAGGACCACCCACCTGACAGTAGAGAGTTGAATTAGCATATTGGCTGCTGAAACTAATATCACCGAATACTCAGGAATGGTGGGGGCTAGAGAAAAAAATTCCAACTGTTCCAGAATCGGTGGAATGTCATCTATTGAATTATGAAGAGATGGAGATGCTGTAGCATCCTCTGTAAAACTCATTTTTTAGAAGGATAGATGCCAATGACCTCAACCTACCGAGACTCCCCCTCCCACCCCACCAACACAGTATTATGCCCCATAGTGGCTCCTGCACACAGTATTATGCCCCATAGTGGCTCCTGCACACAGTATTATGCCCCATAGTGGCCCCTGCACACAGTATTATGCCCCATAGTGGCCCCTGCACACAGTATTATGCCCCATAGTGGCTCCTGCACACAGTATTATACCCCATAGTGGCCCCTGCACACAGTATTATCCCCCATAGTGGCCCCTACACACAGTATTATGTCCCATAGTGGCTCCTGCACACAGTATTATGTCCCATAGTGGCCCCTGCACACAGTATTATGCCCCATAGTGGCCCCTGCACACAGTATTATGCCCCATAGTGGCCCCTGCACACAGTATTATGCCCCATAGTGGCCCCTGCACACAGTATCATGCCCCACAGTGGCCCCTGCACACAGTATTATACCCCATAATGGCCCCTGCACACAGTATTATGCCCCATAGTGGCCCCTGCACACAGTATTATGTCCATTAGTGGCCCCTGCACACAGTATTATGTCCCATAGTGGCTCCTGCACACAGTATTATGTCCCATAGTGGCCCCTGCACACAGTATTATGCCCCATAGTGGCCCCTGCACACAGTATTATGCCCCATAGTGGCCCCTGCACACAGTATTATGCCCCATAGTGGCCCCTGCACACAGTATCATGCCCCACAGTGGCCCCTGCACACAGTATTATACCCCATAATGGCCCCTGCACACAGTATTATGCCCCATAGTGGCCCCTGCACACAGTATTATGTCCATTAGTGGCCCCTGCACACAGTATTATGTCCCATAGTGGCCCCTGCACACAGTATTCTCCCCCATAGTGGCCCCTGCACACAGTATTATGCCCCATAGTGGCCCCTGCACACAGTATTATGCCCCACAGTGGCCCCTGCACACAGTATTATACCCCATAATGGCCCCTGCACACAGTATTATGCCCCATAGTGGCCCCTGCACACAGTATCATGCCCCACAGTGGCCCCTGCACACAGTATTATACCCCATAATGGCCCCTGCACACAGTATTATGCCCCATAGTGGCCCCTGCACACAGTATTATGCCCCATAGTGGCCCCTGCACACAGTATTCTCCCCCATAGTGGCCCTGCACACAGTATTATGTCCCATAGTGGCCCCTGCACACAGTATTATGTCCCATAGTGGCCCCTGCACACAGTATTATCTCCCATAGTGGCCCCTGCACACAGTATTATGCCCCATAGTGGCCCCTGCATACAGTATCATGCCCCACAGTGGCCCCTGCACACAGTATTATACCCCATAATGGCCCCTGCACACAGTATTATGCCCCATAGTGGCCCCTGCACACAGTATTATGTCTCATAGTGTCCCCTGCACACAGTATTGTCCCCCATAGTGACCCCTGCACACAGTATTATGTCCATTAGTGGCCCCTGCACACAGTATTATGTCCCATAGTGGCCCCTGCACACAGTATTATGTCCCATAGTGGCCCCTGCACACAGTATTCTCCCCCATAGTGGCCCCTATACACAGTATTATGCCCCATAGTGGCCCCTGCACACAGTATTATGTCCCATAGTGGCTCCTGCACACAGTATCATGCCCCATAGTGGCCCCTGCACACAGTATTATGCCCCATAGTGGCCCCTGCACACAGTATCATGCCCCACAGTGGCCCCTGCACACAGTATTATACCCCATAATGGCCCCTGCACACAGTATTATGCCCCATAGTGGCCCCTGCACACAGTCTCATGCCCCACAGTGGCCCCTGCAAACAGTATTATGTCTCATAGTGTCCCCTGCACACAGTATTATGTCCATTAGTGGCCCCTGCACACAGTATTCTCCCCCATAGTGGCCCTGCACACAGTATTATGTCCCATAGTGGCCCCTGCACACAGTATTATGTCCCTTAGTGGCCCCTGCACACAGTATTATGTCCCATAGTGGTCCCTGCACACAGTATTATCTCCCATAGTGGCCCCTGCACACAGTATTATGCCCCATAGTGGCCCCTGCACACAGTATTATGTCCCATAGTGGCCCCTGCACACAGTATTATGTCCCTAGTGGCCCCTGCACACAGTATTATGTCCCTAGTGGCCCCTGCACACAGTATTATCCCCCATAGTGGCCCCTGCACACAGTATTATCCCCCATAGTGGCCCCTGCACACAGTATTATGTCCCATAGTGGCCCCTGCACACAGTATTATGTCCCATAGTGGCCCTGCACACAGTATTATGCCCCATAGTGGCCCCTGCACACAGTATTATCCCCCATAGTGGCCCCTGCACACAGTATTATGCCTCATAGTGGCCCCTGCACACAGTATTATGCCCCGTAGTGGTCCCTGCACACAGTATTATCCCCATAGTGGCCCCTGCACACAGTATTATGCCCCATTATGGACACACATGAACAATTAGTATACTCTGAAGGTTTTTCAGACCCCAGAGTATAATAATCGGAGACCCAGGGAGGATAAAAAAATAAAAAACACTATTACTTACCTGGCTCCGCTGTACTCTCACCGGTCACGTGACATCAGGGATGTCAGACAAGTAGGCCTGAAGCCTGCCCAGAGCCTGGAGATGTAAGTAACACTGTTTTTTATGTTCCCTTACCTCTCCCGGGCCTCCGATCATTATAGTCTGGGGTCACTTACTGATCCCGGCCCTCTCAGGATCGGTACGTAAGTTGGGCCCGTTACCTGGTGGAGGTGGGACACTATGGGACATTAAACTATAGGGGGTGCTATCAGAAATGATACTGTGTGTAGGCCACTATGGAACATTATACTGGGTTCATGGGTCTGTATGGGACATTATACTGTAAGGAGGCCCTTATGGGACTTTCTATAGAGTAGAGGGGCCACTATTGGACATTATACAGCATGAAGTGGCCACTATGGAATATTATACTGTAAGAGGGCCAATATGGGACATTATACTGTATGCTATGTTGCTATGGATATAATAATAGTAATATAGTTGTTCCAATGAACAGAACAACAAGCATTATCCCAACACCTTCACTCAATAACTACAGTCATGGCCAAAAGTTTTGAGAATGACACAAATCTTATATTTTCACATGATCTGCTGCCCTCTGGTTTTTCTGTGTGTTTGTCAGATGTTTTTATCACATACAGAAATAGAATTGCAATCATATTATGAGTAATAAAAGCTTATATTGACAGTTAGAATGAGTTAATGCAGCGTTGCAATATTTGCAGAGTTGACCCTTCTTCTTCAGGACCTCTGCAATTCTCCCTGGCATGCTCTCAATCAACTTCTGGACCAAATCCTGACTGATAGCAGTCCATTCTTGCACAATCAATGCTTGCATTTTGTCAGAATTTGTAGGTTTTTGTTTGTCCACCCGTCTCTTGATGATTGACCACAAGTTCTCAATGGGATTAAGATCTGGGGAGTTTCCAGGCCATGGTTCCAAAATCTCTATGTTTTGTTCCCTGAGCCATTTAGTTATCACCTTTGCTTTATGGCAAGGTGCTCCATCATGCTGGAAAAGGCATTCTTGATCGCCAAACTGCTCTTGGACGGTTGGGAGAAGTTGATCTTGGAGGACATTCTGGTACAATTCTTTATTCATGGCTGTGTTTTTAGGCAAGACTGTGAGAGAGCCGATTCCCTTGGCTGAGAAGCAACCCCACTCATGAATGGTTTCAGGATGCTTTACAGTTGGCATGAGACAAGACTGGTGGTAGCGCTCACCTCGTCTTCTCCGAATAAGCTGTTTTCCAGATGTTCCAAACATCGAAAAGGGGATTCATCAGAGAAAATGACTTTACCCCAGTCCTCAGCAGGCCACTCCCTGTACCTTTTGCAGAATATCAGCCTGTCCCTGATGTTTTTTCTGGAGAGAAGTGGCTTCTTTGCTGCCCTCCTTGAGACCAGGCCTTGCTCGAAGAGTCTCTGCCTCACAGTGCGTGCAGATGCACTCACACCTGCCTGCTGCCATTCCTGAGCAAGCTCTGCACTGCTGGTAGCCCGATCCTGCAGCTGAAACACTTTTAAGAGACGGTCCTGGCGCTTGCTGGTCTTTCTTGGGCGCCCTGGAGCCTTTTTGCCAACAATGGAACCTCTCTCCTTGAAGTTCTTGATGATGTGATAGATTATTGACTGAGGTGCAATCTTTCTAGCTGCGATACTCTTCCCTGTTAGGCCATTTTTGTGCAGTGCAATGATGACTGCACGTGTTTCTTTAGAGATAACCATGGTTAACAGAAGAGAAATAATGATGCCAAGCACCAGCCTCCTTTTACAGTGTCCAGTGGTGTCATTCTTACTTAATCATGACAGATTGATCTCCAGCCCTGTCCTCATCAACACCCACACCTGTGTTAATGGAGCAATCACTGAAACAATGTTAGCTGGTCCTTTTAAGGCAGGGCTGCAATGATGTTGAAATGTGTTTTGGGGGATAAAGTTAATTTTCTAGGCAAATATTGACTGCAAGTAATTGCTGTTAAGCTGATCACTCTTTATAACATTCTGGAGTATATGCAAATTGCCATTAGGAAAATTGAAGCAGTAGACTTTGTAACAATTAATATTTGTATCATTCTCAAACCTTTTGGCCTTGACTGTACTTATCCTCTTAGTCCCATAGCTTGGGCAGTGGTTTCGTTATAGCATCGGCTTCCATTTTTTCCATTTGCAGTAAACAAACTCAATTACGCCTCAGTCCATCAAGTCAATGTCCCGGTTCTTGTGCTAAATTTCTTACTGTTTGCAAGTTGAATGCATCCTTAGTTGTCTTCATAAACTATTGTTAATTGACTTAATGGTTCACCAAGATCTTCGAATAGTTGATTCCACCTTATTACTTCTTGACTGGCAAAGGCTTCGGATATAAATTACACTTCTGGAGATGACAAAGCAACACAAACCTGTTTTCTGTTACATCTAGAAATCAAACTTTCACCTAACTTGAATAAGTAGCCGTGGTCCTCTGAATCACTGAGCCATTCTGCATCTACATAGCCTATGAGTTTCAGATCTCCTGATGCAGTCGCTTTCAATTGATTAGATCTGACTATACTTTGTTCTACTTCTCCTACTCCTAAGATTGTCTCGCTATCTATCTATCTATCTATCAATCGCCTATCTATCTATCTATCTATCTATTTCCTATCTATCTATCTATCTATCTATCTATCTCTTATCTATGTATCTATCTACCTATCTATCATCTATCTATCTATCTCCTATCTATCTATCTCCTATCTATCTATCTATCTATCTATCTATCTATCTATCTATCTATTTCCTATCTATCTAACTATCTATCTCCTATCTATCTATCTATCTATCTATCTATCTATCTATCTATCTATTTCCTATCTATCTAACTATCTATCTCCTATCTATCTATCTATCTATCTCCTATCTATCTATCATCTATCTATCTCTTGTGTACAAGCAAGAGGGTGTCGTGGGGAGAACCTCCCATTCCTCCCTCTTGCTCACACAAAGCCTGCACCCCCATTCCCTCCTCTTGCTCACATACAGCCTGCACCCCCATTCCCTCCTCTTGCTCACATACAGCCTGCACCCCCATTCCCTCCTCTTGTTCACATACAGCCTGCACCCTCATTCACCCCACCCAATTCAAGTTAATGAGGCCGAGCTGCAATTCCAAGAACAGCCTGAAAACATTAAGAGGCGAGGTGACAGAAAAACAGCGTTTTTGATACAGAGATTTTGCTTTTTCTATGGCAGCCATCTCACTGTATAAATAACATTACACTTACAATCTAGTGAGCTAAAAGACTCGTTCACCCGGCCACTAGAATGCAGCTGGTCCTGAACATAAGGATTCAGTCACTGTGCGCACTAAGATTTATCCTGCTCTACACAGTACAAGGCTGAGACCCCATCTTGAAGTAATTCAGCTTCTTTTTGTTGCAGATTTAGCTGCGGTTTTCTGAACAGGGTTGTAATGAGTGTTAGGTCCTTCTGAATAGAGTTGTAATGGGTTTGAGGTCCTTCTGATTAGGGTTGTAATGGGTTTGAGGTCCTTCTGATCAGGGTTGTAATGAGTGTGAGGTCCTTCTGATCAGGGTTGTAATGAGTTTGAGGTCCTTCTGATCAGGGTTGTAATGAGTGTTAGGTCCTTCTGATCAGGGTTGTAATGAGTGTGAGGTCCTTCTGATCAGGGTTGTAATGAGTGTGAGGTCCTTCTGATCAGGGTTGTAATGAGTGTGAGGTCCTTCTGATCAGGGTTGTAATGAGTGTGAGGTTCTTCTGATCAGGGTTGTAATGAGTGTTAGATCCTTCTGATCAGGGTTGTAATGAGTGTGAGGTCCTTCTGAACAGAGTTGTAATGAGTGTGAGGTCCTTCTGATCAGGGTTGTAATGGGTGTGAGGTCCTTCTGATCAGGGTTGTAATGAGTGTTAGGTCCTTCTGATCAGGGTTGTAATGGGTGTGAGGTCCTTCTGAATAGAGTTGTAATGAGTGTTAGGTCCTTCTGATCAGGGTTGTAATGAGTGTGAGGTCCTTCTGATTAGGGTTGTAATGGGTGTGAGGTCCTTCTGATCAGGGTTGTAATGGGTGTGAGGTCCTTCTGAATAGAGTTATAATGAGTGTTAGGTCCTTCTGATCAGGGTTGTAATGAGTGTGAGGTCCTTCTGAATAGAGTTGTAATGAGTGTTAGGTCCTTCTGATCAGGGTTGTAATGGGTGTGAGTTCCTTCTGAATAGAGTTGTAATGAGTGTTAGGTCCTTCTGATCAGGGTTGTAATGAGTGTGAGGTCCTTCTGATCAGGGTTGTAATGAGTGTGAGGTCCTTCTGATTAGGGTTGTAATGGGTGTGAGGTCCTTCTGATCAGGGTTGTAATGAGTGTGAGGTCCTTCTGATCAGGGTTGTAATGGGTGTTAGGTCCTTCTGATCAGGGTTGTAATGAGTGTGAGGTCCTTCTGATCAGGGTTGTAATGAGTGTTAGGTCCTTCTGATCAGGGTTGTAATGAGTGTGAGGTCCTTCTGATCAGGGTTGTAATGGGTGTGAGGTCCTTCTGAACAGAGTTGTAATGGGTGTGAGGTCCTTCTGAATAGAGTTGTAATGAGTGTTAGGTCCTTCTGATCAGGGTTGTAATGAGTGTGAGGTCCTTCTGATCAGGGTTGTAATGGGTGTGAGGTCCTTCTGATCAGGGTTGTAATGAGTGTGAGGTCCTTCTGATCAGGGTTGTAATGGGTGTGAGGTCCTTCTGATTAGAGTTGTAATGAGTGTTAGGTCCTTCTGATCAGGGTTGTAATGAGTGTGAGGTCCTTCTGATCAGGGTTGTAATGAGTTTGAGGTCCTTCTGATCAGGGTTGTAATGAGTGTTAGGTCCTTCTGATCAGGGTTGTAATGAGTGTGAGGTCCTTCTGATCAGGGTTGTAATGAGTGTGAGGTCCTTCTGATCAGGGTTGTAATGAGTGTGAGGTCCTTCTGATCAGGGTTGTAATGAGTGTGAGGTTCTTCTGATCAGGGTTGTAATGAGTGTTAGATCCTTCTGATCAGGGTTGTAATGAGTGTGAGGTCCTTCTGAACAGAGTTGTAATGAGTGTGAGGTCCTTCTGATCAGGGTTGTAATGGGTGTGAGGTCCTTCTGATCAGGGTTGTAATGAGTGTTAGGTCCTTCTGATAAGGGTTGTAATGGGTGTGAGGTCCTTCTGAATAGAGTTGTAATGAGTGTTAGGTCCTTCTGATCAGGGTTGTAATGAGTGTGAGGTCCTTCTGATTAGGGTTGTAATGGGTGTGAGGTCCTTCTGATCAGGGTTGTAATGGGTGTGAGGTCCTTCTGAATAGAGTTATAATGAGTGTTAGGTCCTTCTGATCAGGGTTGTAATGAGTGTGAGGTCCTTCTGAATAGAGTTGTAATGAGTGTTAGGTCCTTCTGATCAGGGTTGTAATGGGTGTGAGTTCCTTCTGAATAGAGTTGTAATGAGTGTTAGGTCCTTCTGATCAGGGTTGTAATGAGTGTGAGGTCCTTCTGATCAGGGTTGTAATGAGTGTGAGGTCCTTCTGATTAGGGTTGTAATGGGTGTGAGGTCCTTCTGATCAGGGTTGTAATGAGTGTGAGGTCCTTCTGATCAGGGTTGTAATGGGTGTTAGGTCCTTCTGATCAGGGTTGTAATGAGTGTGAGGTCCTTCTGATCAGGGTTGTAATGAGTGTTAGGTCCTTCTGATCAGGGTTGTAATGAGTGTGAGGTCCTTCTGATCAGGGTTGTAATGGGTGTGAGGTCCTTCTGAACAGAGTTGTAATGGGTGTGAGGTCCTTCTGAATAGAGTTGTAATGAGTGTTAGGTCCTTCTGATCAGGGTTGTAATGAGTGTGAGGTCCTTCTGATCAGGGTTGTAATGGGTGTGAGGTCCTTCTGATCAGGGTTGTAATGAGTGTGAGGTCCTTCTGATCAGGGTTGTAATGGGTGTGAGGTCCTTCTGATTAGAGTTGTAATGAGTGTTAGGTCCTTCTGATCAGGGTTGTAATGGGTGTGAGGTCCTTCTGATCAAGGTTGTAATGAGTGTGAGGTCCTTCTGATCAGGGTTGTAATGGGTGTGAGGTCCTTCTGATTAGAGTTGTAATGAGTGTTAGGTCCTTCTGATCAGGGTTGTAATGGGTGTGAGGTCCTTCTGATCAAGGTTGTAATGAGTGTTAGGTCCTTCTGATCAGGGTTGTAATGGGTGTGAGGTCCTTCTGAATAGAGTTGTAATGAGTGCGAGGTCCTTCTGATCAGGGTTGTAATGAGTGTGAGGTCCTTCT
>NC_134270.1:161404136-161514136 GCF_031893055.1 Leptodactylus fuscus | reverse complement strand
GGGATGGTGACAATGCCAACCTCAGAGCTTATCAAATAGAGTCACAATTATGACATGGAGCTGGGATCGCTCCAGAGAATGGAATAAGTGTATTTTTATCTTTGAAATGATAAAATTTGCCTCACGCCGGTTGATCGTCTTTGTGTACCCTCAGGATCCGCCACAAAAAATTACTTTTATCTTTTTTCCCTTTCATCTGCTCTCCCTCTCCCCATTTATCGGTGACTCTGTATACTAATGCCGCTTCTCGCCCTACACAAGGAATAAGAAAGGCGTCTGCGGTTCAGTCTCTCTCTCCTGTGAAGTTAATGACTTTAGATTGAGCCCGGTGCCTGCTCCGCCTGTGACCTTGGGAAAAGTTTGTTGGTGGATGAGTGGTAAGAAGAGCTGACTGTATCCGCGCTCGCCTCTGACAGGTAATGGCAATGTGCAAATCGCTGTCCGCTCATCCGTGAGCTGATGACACGCGACAACTCCCCACTCCGGGAACTCAGTGCACGCCGGCTGCCATGTTACATGACTGTACTGACTGATTAGTCAAAGACGAAATATTCTGACTTTATAGACTTTTTGGAGGGAGGAGGTTGTAAGTTTCAGACAAAAACATCAAACCCCATCCTGGTCACAAGAGGGGCAACGGGAAACCCTCAGCCAATGGGGTTGTACCACAAACACAGCTTAGTACCCAGGGGTATACACAGGGGGCGGTTTCACTGTTAAAACCACTCCCTGGCTGAGGATGATCAGGAGAGCGGTGGTTTAAGGTTACCATGTGGGGCCTTAGAAGAGGACGGCTCTGTCAGTCTTAGGACTCCAAGTATCTTCTCTACTCCCGGTCTTGGTGTTGCTCTAATGTAGTATATACTAGTGCCGCAACACAGAAATAAAGGGATGTCCTAAGAGCGGCAAGTACTGGGAAGCATACTCACTGCTCACTCCTCGGGGCCCATAGTGTGTGGGAGCTTGAGCAATATACTGTGTTGCAGCTGTGGCCATTATACTTTGTGGAGGTGACAATGGGGTACTAAACTGTCTAAGGACCCCAAGGGGAAGCCACAAGGAACGCTATACTATGGGGGCATTAAAGTATGTGGTGGCTAGGGGCATTACATTATGAAGGGCCACAAGGGGAATTATACTGTGCATGGTGTTCTAAAGTGGGCATTATACCATGTGGGGGGCATTATACTGTGTGGGGGAAGAGGGGCATTATACAATGTGTTGGCCTCTACTAAGTATCATACAGTGTGGAGGCACTTAAGGGGACAATATTGGGTGGGTGGGGCAATAAAGAGACCAGGTAATAAATGTTCCACAACAGATCTCAAGAACCAGAGCACTGTGGCCCCATCTGAATGGAGCAAAGGTTGCATATTAATCTTTATCGTATCTTCATCAGTCCCATAGATTCTGAACACAGCAGATGTGTATGGCCATTGCTCTCTCCAAACGGGGAATATGGGATCCCAGTTCTTAGTGGAGATTCAAGTGGTTAGGCACTTATCCCGCATCCGATGGAAAGTTAATAGCTTGTGACTATGGGAAAACCCCTTTAAGGACTGGCTTGCTTTAATTGGAAACATATACAATTGCATTTTCATTGGACAAGGAAATAGAGCAATGGAACAGTGCAAACCAATGGATGGAAAAATTCCAAAAGCAAAAGACCTAAACAGTAAAATGTAGTATATTACGGCCAGCAGTCCACAGAAGGTCGCGTACAACTAGCCTTACGTCCATTCACATGGAGGAAAATGGTGAGGAATTTGGTGTGGAATTTCAGCACTGAAAAAAAGCCTCCCATTGACATCAATGGGTTCCTTTTTCTGCTAGCAGGCATGATGATGTCCATTATAGGTCAACGTATGTCACCAGGAAGCTGTGGTCTGGAGACATGGCCTAAAACACGGAATGGGTCAGTCTGGTTTAATATTTGGATTGGCCGCAAGTGTCATAATCCATTGACTGTGTTACCTATTGAGGACTCTCTTCATTATATCCCCGGCACAGTATTATGGCGTACTCACCGCACGGTTGACTGATACAGGAGATCCTCTCTCTTGCGATAATTCTCCATGTGAGAGTAATTGGTTGAAAACATAGCATCAAAAGTAAAGATCTTCTGTTTTATTGTTCCTCCATCTGTCACCTGTAGAGAGGAAAGCGACATATAAGACACAGCAGCGACATGCAGCAGGAACTTGTCTATTTATTTGCTGCGTAACAATGGCGTGTGCCAAATATGGCAACTTTTATCACGCCAGCGACAATGAAAAACCATCCTAACCTAGAGAGTGTGCTACAATTATATCCAGTCTAGACAATTGTCTGTGACCTATAAAGCCCGGACTCCAGACTGATACATTTTACTTGCGCTGATATATCGTAACAAGCTGTCAGGACCGGAGAGTGATTTGTGCCGCTGTGTTTTGTTGGCGAGGGATTATCTAGACTGCGGACTATTGTAACAAACTCTCAGATACAAGAAGTATTAGGGCTATGCAGTTTCAACTTCAGTTTCCATTCACTGACAGATAATATATCTAGGAAATGATGAAGAATATTAGAACGTTTCAGACCTCATTATGTGATAAGTAAGATTTATTTGCTTGCACTTCTTGCTGTAATGAACACAAAGTTTACATGAAAAATCATCTCTCTTGCTGCAAACTTAAAGGAGCCCGTATATATTTCCCAGCTGTCGGCCCGGACCTATCTCTCCTGGCCCCGCCATACACATGCAAGCTTGGCTCAGCTGAGTATGCATGTATTCTGAATGGGGTAAGTCTGGTGGCAGCTTCTCTGTTGGAGAACAAAAGGATCAGGACACTGAAATGCAACACCTCCACTCCTGGTCTTTCCTAACATCATTTGATGAAACTGCAAGTAGGGGACCAACCCGATAGGAATTCAGGCCAGAGGACGGCGCTCACCCAAACCGTTTCAACATGGCACAATGTATTTTGGACATGAAGCGGTCTTTTATCAAGTGCACAATCACAATCATGTTTAGAGTCATCCAGGCCAGTGACTGTGCACTTGATAATGGACCACTTCATGTCCGAAACGTGTTGTGTCATGTTTTATTATCAATAAAGAAGAATTCCTGAAATGGTTTGGGTGAGCGCTGTCCTTCTGGCCTGAATTCCTATCGGGTTAGTTCCCTACTTGCTGGTTCATATCACATTACCGAAACGTACCTTCAGCCGTGCCCTGTACCCTGCCCAGGATTTAATTGTGTTAAAGTCCTTCTTGGGTTGTTGTGACCCCATCACAACGCATTCAGATGAGCAGGCACTTGTCTGTCCCTGCACTTCTGCTTGTCCATCCAGTGATAATACACGAGGATCTGCTCAGTATCTCTTTTTTTGCTTTATTATTTGTTGAAGGCGAGCCCCGCATATAAGATTGATTGGCTTTACTCTAATGTGTATGGGGGCCTGAAAAAAGACGGAACCACAATCATCTTCAATAACAAGTGAGTTCATGAAATGGAAAGGTCCTGATGATCACAGTCCGCCCTGGTGTCTTATCCTCCTGTACTTGACCTCTCAACTGTCTTCATTCTATAATCCAGAGCCTCTCTTATCCTGCAAACTCCATCCGTCTCACCTCGTCCATCATTCTTATTCCTTCCCTTGCCAATAAATGCAGTGATTTCTACCTGCTTCTAACCATAACCGTGGAGGCTGACTCTTTCCCGATGCCCTACCTGCCACCGCTGGTGTAGTAGGGGGGTCGCAGTGGTCTAGCCCAGAAGCCAGGGGGGGAACCACAGATCATCCTCAACACACTAGGGCTAAATACACTTCTCTGATCTCTGATCTCTGCAGTCGTTGCATTGTAAATGTATAAACCCTGCCCTCTGTTGCACTGGAATGTGAAGATTTAGGATACACAGCCTGCCACTGCCAGAATGGATAAAACTAACCCCTTGTTCACATCTGCATTTGGTAATCCGTTCGGGGAGTCCGCGTGGGGACAAACGCATTGGCATAGACTATAATGGGGTCTGTGTGCTCTCTGAGTGCTGCCTGCATGAATCATGTGGACAGAAAAGTACTTTGTAATCTACTTTCCTGTCTGCATGATTCGTGTGGGAAGCGCACGGACCTCATTATAGTCTATGGGGTCCGTGTGCTTTCACTGCACTCCACTTGCCAATGCGTTTGGTATTCTGTTCGGAGGGGGGGGGGGGGTCCCCATGCGGACTCCCCAAACGGATTACCAACGCAGATGTGAACGAGGGGTAACGTTTAATGGCAAAAATAGCAGTTGGTCAGCAGGGCAATGGAGGAATTCTGTGGGGAAAGCTGTGGCACAAAAGACTTCTAAGGGGAAGGGGTCACCGATGGGATGGGAATGATTGTAAGCTAGTGTGCACACAATGGTGTTGTGACCAAGTCTTCATAGCGATCTGGGCCAAGATAGAGAACAAAAAGCTAAGGAAGGTAAGGATAGGAAATGGCTGATGGCTGTGAGAAGATGCACTGGGGGTCCAAGCTGAGCTTTTTGCACCAGGGCCTATGTGCCTTTAGTTATGACCCTTGTGCAACTCTGCTCCATAGTGCACACAGGCAGCAAGGGGCTGACGGGAAGGAGCAGTATATGAAGCCCCCCAAGTCCTTACTACTCCATGTATTTGCATACAATCTAGCAATCAGAAGGGGGCGCTATTATTTAGTTAGTAAGGTAGTTACAAACCTGTCACTCTTCTACCTATACATGAGCATTTAGCAGTCAGGTCATGTGACTGCTCGCAGCAGTGCGGGATATTTCAGCATGTGAGCTGTACTGGGCCATATGTGCCACTAAACGCCAATAAAAGCGTAGCCTTCCCCTTCCCCCCACTCTCTATCGGCTGCCAGATAGTAAAATCTGTTTAATTAAAAGCTTCGTCTACATATAATTTTCATAGGTCTGATCTCTCCATAGACATTAAAGGTCATTTAATAACCACAAATTATGTGGGAGCTAAGTGCACTTCATTTAGAGGAAATGCCTCTATTTGGCTGCTTTCTCCATGATCAGGATTATGCTCATTTTCTGCTTTTTTGGAAATCCCACTTTTGCATTTGTTTTCCTCCCAGTCGGAATTCAATTAAGACTGAAGGAAAGATAATGGGAAGGCGCGAGATCCCTGCCCCCGCACCAATCACTTTATTCTATCAATTATGGTGACCATCTCTGGATAGGCCACAAGTGCGGGGACCTTCATCTAGCTTGAAAACAGGGTCAGGGCCCCAGTTGTGCGTAGAAAGGTGGCCGCAAACACACAGTTCTACCCTAAGGTTGAGCCCCCGACTAGTGGAAAAACTTTTTTTATTATTTTTTAACGTTTTTATTGCCGCAAAAGGAACGGAATGTAGGAAACACTTATGTCTCCCATCTGCTCAATCCATTCTTGGTGTTGGCTCAAAAAACTGCAGCAAAATCTGCAACAAAAAAACTCTGCTTTTCTGCAAATTCTGTAGTGTTGATATTCTGGAACGTTTAGGATGAGGACCCACGTTGCACGTTTTTTGTAGCAGATTTTGTTGCAATTTTTTGAGCCAAAGCCACAGGCGACTGAGCAGAAGGGAGAAGTATAAGAACTCCTTATATATTTTCCATTCCTTTCATACCCATTCTTGGCTTTGGCTTAAAAAACTGCAACAAAAAAAGCTGCATTTCCGAAACATGCGGCCTTAACATCACCCTTACATTAGGTTCCAACTAGCATTGGCCTATCTGTTGCTCTGTTTCATAGTTACATAGTAGATGAGGTTGGTTGAAGACATCAGTCCATCAAGTCCAACCTATAACCCTACAATCCCCTACAGTGTTGGTCCAGGGGAAGGCAAAAACCTCATGAGGCTCAGGCCAATTGCCCCATTTGTCGGAGCACCTGAACAGACATGCAGACCACTAAAACTCTAATGGGATGCGTCGGGTGTCCATTCTTTTATGTCCATTCTTTTAAACTGAAACTTTTGGGGCAAAAAAGTCTTGTGGGATTTGCAGAACGTTTTGGTCTGGCAGTTTTGGACACCCACTGTGATGGATCGTCCAAATGGAGACTTCAACGAAGATGATAGCGTGGCCTTAGATTGTCTGGTCATCTAAATACACCAGCGCACAAATCTGTCCTTAAAGTTTGTTACAATGTATCAATGCAAGTAAATATATTGCATAGAGTCGAGGCTGTTTAGTCCCGTAGGGACTGTATACAAATGAAACAAACTCCAGCTGTACAGATTCTCAGTCTCTCAAGGTAAAGAGAAACGTTAGAATTCACTAAAAGCAAGCGGAGATCTTGAGTACGGAGAAGGATTGAAATATATCACAGTACCGTGCCTCGTGAAGCACAGATAATTCTATATTATAGACGCAGTTACAGCCAGAAACCTCTGCTCAGCTCATTAGGGAAGGAGCAGAACTGGAAAATGTGGAATTGGATGCAAGAAATTTTTTATTTTTTTCTTATTTTTGTTTCCAGCCCGATGCGCAGGAAGCAAGATCTGATTGTCCTCCGTTCCATCTTGTTTTATTACACTGGGTTGGGAGCACTAGGACTCCACGCACATCACACGTCAAGAGAGAGATTTCATTTGATGATGAGCAGCCGCAGAAAAATATCATTACATCCAACGCTCGATGGACCGGGCAACTTGACGTGGCACAGAGCAACCGTATTACAGCTGAATGATGTGTGTAGGTAGAGGACAGGCTACTCAGCGCTCGTAGCACTACAGACATGACGGACACAATGCTGCTGTCTGTTGTATCACACAGGAGGCATACCATACAGCAATGATCTATAGGAGCACTGCATGGTATATATGGGTATATATGACACTGTGCTCCTGAGGTTTAGGGGAGAACTGTCTGAGGGTGAAGTATCATTGGGTGCAAACCACTGTCTTCTTGGAAAAGGGACCACAGTTTTAGTCATCTTTCCTCACTTTTCTATGAATCAGCACTGCCCAATTCTGGCCCTCTCCTGGATGACATCATGCATTCTGGGGCCACATGGGGCGCACTGACATCATGGCCCCTGAGCGCATGACGCCACCCCGGAGGCTGGAAGAGGACACAGAGGGAGATCCAGACGCAGCGTTGATGCTCACACAACGAGACTTTTAGATATGTTTTGCTGTTTCTTAATTTTTGCTATTTGATATATTTTGATATTTGGGCTGTTTGTTATATTTTTTTTACTATTCTACTTTTGGGTTTAAAGAGACCCCAAAGTATAACAATTTTAATTCCGGTTCACCGACTCCGGTGGCAAAACCCCAAAGTTTCGGGTTTGGACCCAAAATGTTTGGAAAGTATATCTGGTTTCATCCAAACAGGTTCGCTCATTTCTGTATTTCATGTCACCATCACAAGAAAAAAGAAGTGACAACAGCTTGAGGAAATATTATTAAAAGGAGTTATGGAGAGGGGAGGGGGAGGAAGAGGCTGCTGCCAGGTAGGACTTGATTGTCTTATTCTGTGCAGAGACTGTGTAGAGATTAAGGGCTAGTTCACACGGGGCAAAGGGGGCGTATTTTGGACCTGATTTTGACGTGGGAAGCCACGTCAGAATAGGACCAAAATAGACCTGCTGCGAGAGTCGCGGCTTCCCGCTCCAGAGTAGGCCCAAATGAACGGGATTAGTCCGGAGAGGGCTGCCGCGAGGCGGACGCCATGGCTGATCCAGCCGCGGAATCCACCTGTAGAAAGGGCAGCTCGCTTCTTTTTTCTGTGAGCGGGAACATGCTGCCCACTGAAAAAAGTAAGCTAGCGGTGTGCACAGACCTCCATTGTGGAGGGGGCGGATTATGACATGGATTCAGCACCAAAATCTGCCCCCTCTTGCCCCGTGTGAACGAGCCCTTATCTTGAACATACATCAATGTGAGAAGAGCTCCCTCACGCACAGTGATGCAAAGCTGCAGTTATTTCCATGTCTTTTCTAGCAGCCTCCTCCTCCCCCTACCCTCTCCATAGACTTTGATAAATTTAAATGGAAACATTTCTTTAATTAGATATTCCACAAAGTTTTTTTTACATACATCTGTACTATTCATTTCTGAAAAGTTATTTTATATCTTATAACTGGAAAGACTCTTCAAGAAATTTACAGAAAACTTTGTCTTTGATACGGCACAATTTTCTTCTCCGCGACTGTGTCATTGCACTTTTACAGGAAGTTGAAGACCTAGGCAGAAGAGAAATGTTCTTCTGGTCATCCAGCATGCACGGAGCAGGTCGATGTGAGCGCTGTGATACCCCGAGGCCTCTATTTCTAAGAGTAAACTTATGTCAGGGGCTGAGTTATGGCGGCGGAGCGCTGAGCTGGTATGGAGTGGATCTACAGGAACAGGGTTAGCAATAAAGAATTGAGTTCCTCAAGTTGAGTTTGTTATGACAGCATAAATCTCTCTGGAAGCAATAAAGCAGATCTCAGTTCACATTATCCGGCACTGTCCGCTGATTCCGCTGCTGTCCCCAGCTCCTTCAACGATATTTTGCAAACTCTTAGCTCCAAAGGTTTAATAGGTTTTAAGCGTTCTCCGAAGACCTCGTCAACTCGGTGCTGTCTGCTACCGTATAGTAACCAAATGAGACAAGGCAATTTATGACACCAGCTGTCTCTGTCAAAACTCCAGCTCCCAAATAGGCTTTAGGAGAGCAAATTATCACTCACGGCAGCCTTTGTGCGACATTCAGCTGCGGCGCGGCGTGGCGAAGAGCTGTAAAGGGAGAAAGGGGGTTATAACAGGAGGTGTCCCCGGCTTCTTCTGAGACGTGAAAAGGTCAAAGAATGACTGGAAATGGCCACTTGTCAGGGATGGATTTTATTGCACTGGCGATAAATAATAGATGTCACCTTCTCTAGCCTCAGGGGCCAACTCCACATCCTAACACATCTCCTTGACTACACAGCGATCCTTCATCTGGTAATTCCTGCTCTGGTGTCACCCCTGCCGTAGTTGCACCTTGTTTTCTGGAGGTTTTAAGATGTTAAACCTATTCTGCACTCCGCTCCTTATTCACGCCTGCGAGATTCCGGTTCGCCAACACTGATGGAATTACACTCGTAGGGATAAGGCCCCTCTCATACTAATTGACTTGCATCTCCTGCCCTGGGACTGTCCTCAGCGAGGGTCATTTCAGTCACAATGGCCCCATCAGCCCGCTAGCCGATATAATTTACATTCCTTTTCATACAGGAGCTCCTGGCTGTCAGAAAAATAATGATCCCCTCAAGTCATCTCCCTGCAGAATGGAATGGAAATGTGAGGTTTTCATTGTGACAGCTCGTGTTTATTGCTGTGAGTTGTGTCCTAAGCAGGAGATCTGGAGCCTCAGCGCGACGCGTATTAGAATAAAGAAAAGATGACAAGGAGAGGGGGAGTCCAGGTGAGAGACCCCCGATCTGCAAACCATCGCACGCCATGCTGGATAGATAGCATTCCTCTCTTCTCACTTGTCCTGTGTGCAGACTTGCTAGAGCAGGGGTAGGGAACCTTTGGCTCTCCAGCTGCTGTGAAACTAGAACTCCCATCATGCTCCATTCACCTTCATGGGAGTTCCAAGAACAGCAGAGCAAGTATGCATGCTGGGAGTTGTAGTTTTGCAACAGCTGGAGAGCCGTACGTTCCCTACCCCTGTGCTAGAGGCAGAACAAGTTACTAGGAGGCCCCCGATAACCATTCCTAGGTTGGGTTCCCTCGTCTCTCCATCATCTCAGGTATTCTGTCACTTTTCGTACATTCCTTCATCATCCATACTAACTATTCAACCATCTTGTTGACGGCTTACAACACCTCACTTCACCATGGAGGACCTAACTACTCCCCCCAGTCCTCTGTAAGTGAAGAGTCTTGGGTCACCACTGAGTCCAGTCGTTGGCCTCAATGCTGGTGACATCACGACTAATATGTCACTAAGACCTTGCAGTCAGTATATGCAGTGGAGAGAATGCGATGACCAGGAGTAAGTTATTATTCATCTGTTTTTCCACAAAAGGTGAAACCAAAAAGGGTGAACAAGAAAAAAGGATATAAAAATGTACACGTGGATCCCAAGCGGGCGCAGCGCCAACATTTATGGATGAAAAATGGGCTGAATATTGAAGAAGCGATTTGGAGACAATGACGTGAAAAAACTAAAAGCATGTATTTTCCATTACACCATAGCAGTCAGCAGGGGAGTCTGCAGGATTTGTCATAGAGGTGGTTCCTGATTCCCACAAACTATAAGGTCCCCAGGTCCCACACCCTATGTCTCCAGGTCCCACACACTATAATGTCTCCAGGTTTTACACTGTATAATATCCCCAGGTCCCACATATTATAATTTCCAAAAATCTCATACTGTATAATGTCCCCAGGTCTCACACTGTATAATGTCCCCAGATCTCATACTGTATAATGTCCCCAGGTCTCATACTGTATAATGTCCCCAGGTCTCACACTGTATAATGTCCCCAGGTCTCACACTGTATAATGTCCCCAGGTCTCACACTGTATAATGTCCCCAGGTCTCACACTGTATAATGTCCCCAGGTCTCACACTGTATAATGTCCCCAGGTCTCATACTGTATAATGTCCCCAGGTCTCATACTGTATAATGTCTCCTGGTCTCACACTGTATAATGTCCCCAGGTCTCATACTGTATAATGTCCCCAGGTCTCACACTGTATAATGTCCCCAGGTCTCACACTGTATAATGTCCCCAGGTCTCACACTGTATAATGTCCCCAGGTCTCACACTGTATAATGTCCCCAGGTCTCACACTGTATAATGTCCCCAGATCTCATACTGTATAATGTCCCCAGGTCTCATACTGTATAATGTCTCCTGGTCTCACACTGTATAATGTCCCCAGGTCTCACACTGTATAATGTCCCCAGGTCTCACACTGTATAATGTCTCCTGGTCTCATACTGTATAATGTCCCCAGGTCTCACACTGTATAATGTCTCCTGGTCTCATACTGTATAATGTCCCCAGGTCTCACACTGTATAATGTCCCCAGGTCTCACACTGTATAATGTCCCCAGGTCTCATACTGTATAATGTCCCCAGGTCTCACACTGTATAATGTCCCCAGGTCTCACACTGTATAATGTCCCCAGGTCTCACACTGTATAATGTCCCCAGGTCTCACACTGTATAATGTCCCCAGGTCTCACACTGTATAATGTCCCCAGGTCTCACACAGTATAATGTCCCCAGGTCTCATACTGTATAATGTCCCCAGGTCTCATACTGTATAGTGTACCCAGGTCTCATATTGTATAATGTCCCCAGGTCTCATATTGTATAATGTCTCCTGGTCTCATACTGTATAATGTCCCCAGGTCTCACACTGTATAATGTCCCCAGGTCTCATACTGTATAATGTCCCCAGGTCTCATATTGTATAATGTCCCCAGGTCTCATACTGTATAATGTCCCCAGGTCTCACACTGTATAATGTCCCCAGGTCTCACACTGTATAATGTCCCCAGGTCTCACACAGTATAATGTCCCCAGGTCTCATACTGTATAATGTCCCCAGGTCTCATACTGTATAGTGTACCCAGGTCTCATATTGTATAATGTCCCCAGGTCTCACACTGTATAATGTCCCCAGGTCTCATATTGTATAATGTCCCCAGGTCTCATATTGTATAATGTCCCCAGGTCTCACACTGTATAGTGTACCCTGGTCTCATACTGTATAATGTCCCCAGGTTTCATACTGTATAGTGTCCCCAGGTCTCACACTGTATAATGTCCCCAGGTCTCACACTGTATAATGTCCCCAGGTCTCACACTGTATAATGTCCCCAGGTCTCACACTGTATAATGTCCCCAGGTCTCACATTGTATAATGTCCCCAGGTCTCACACTGTATAATGTCCCCAGGTCTCATATTGTATAATGTCCTCAGGTCTCATATTGTATAATGTCCCCAGGTCTCACACTGTATAGTGTACCCTGGTCTCATACTGTATAATGTCCCCAGGTTTCATACTGTATAGTGTCCCCAGGTCTCACACTGTATAATGTCCCCAGGTCTCACACTGTATAATGTCCCCAGGTCTCACACAGTATAATGTCCCCAGGTCTCATACTGTATAATGTCCCCAGGTCTCACACTGTATAATGTCCCCAGGTCTCACACTGTATAATGTCCCCAGGTCTCACACTGTATAATGTCCCCAGGTCTCATATTGTATAATGTCCCCAGGTCTCATACTGAAGATCTTTACTTGCAGGAGTGCGGTGACTGGTAAGGCTCAGCATCGGGGGGGGGGGGGGGGGGGGTGTCGCAATGCAAAAATGAACAGAAGTGGGATATTGTAAGGTGCGCTGGGAGTTTACACTTCCATTAACTGCTTCATTACATTTAATGAAAATTTCTAGCACAGTTTACAGCACTGTTATTTCTGGTTAAGATGATGGACACCATCGCAGAACCTGATAGTTAGTATCAGTACACTAAACTATCATATCGTATCATACACTAAACTACTCTAACACCCCTATAATAAGTTTAGGGGGTTCTTGGGCCAAATAATGGATCACATGGGCTATAAGCATAATGTTAAAGTGTTGCACAAATTACAACTGGGTTGTTGCACCCCTGGAGCACATCACAGCTGTCAATGGGCGCTTGTACGACCAGGGTCATGACCGGTTGCTGAAGGTGATGCCTTCGAATTTCCTTTGAACCTTAGTAAGTCACTTCCATTTTCCGGCCTCATCGACATCCAAAAATACCCTCCTAGCAAGGATAGTGGTTACTAAGCAACAGCACAGTGGCTGTAATAGACAGCAGATACTAAATAGGAGTTCAGTGACAGTCTGGGCGGTATATTTACGGGTGACATGGGTAATGCTGACTGTCAACTACACCCTGCAACAATAATACAGTGTAACACTGCGGCCTGTATAAGTCCTATCACTGCTACAATGTATCAATGCAACATCAGCATATAGAACAGGCTATGTATAACCTCCCATGACCCGCCGCCTTCTTTATCATTTCCAGAATCCTGAGGTAACATATCTGAAACATGGAGGATCTCTTCTTGTCTGACATCTTGCAGCACAATTTAACAGCCCTAACCCATGGCACGATGTGCCTGGCGGCAGATGGTTTCCAAATTTCTGCATTTTTCAGAATACCTTTCAGCTTCTTTGTTACTCACTAAGTAGCATATTCCTCCCTCACAAACACACATTAGCTGCTCATTCATTCTCTCTCTATTCAGCTGCGACAGGCTTTGGATTTGTGCCTGAATCAAGAGTCCTGTGATGTGATCTGCGGTGCAAAATTTGGGCAAGTGACATAGAATTTACGCCCTGGGTACGGTAGAAACTGCCAAGCCGTCCACTTGATGCCGTGTTCTATGTGCTGCGCGGGAGAATGTGGCAGAGTGCTAAATAAGAATAAAGGAGCTCAGATAGAAAAGGTGTTTTATAGGGAAGTAAAATGAGCAGCAATAGTCCATGTACCAGAAGGAAAGCATCAGCAGTGACAGCACCCATCTACTAGTGTACAGGAACGAAATGCAGGTAACAGTAAAGAGTATGTGCACATTTATGAACAGATATAAGAAAAATAAATTTCACTGTGTACATACATTACATTACTTACTCCTGTATTATACTCCAGAGCTGCACTCACTATTCTGCTGGTACAGTCACTGTGTACATACATTACTTTACTTATCCTGTACTGATCCTGAGTTACATCCTGTATTATACTCCAGAGCTGCGCTCACTATTCTGCTGGTACAGTCACTGTGTACATACATTACATTACTTATCCTGTACTGATCCTGAGTTACATCCTGTATTATACTCCAGAGCTGCGCTCACGATTCTGCTGGTACAGACACTGTGTACATTCATTACATTACTTATCCTGCACTGATCCTGAGTTACATCCTGTATTATACTCCAGAGCTGCACTCACTATTCTGCTGGTGCAGTCACTGTGTACATACATTACATTACTTATCCTGTACTGATCCTGAGTTACATCCTGTATTATACCCCAGAGCTGCACTCACTATTCTGCTGGTACAGTCACTGTGTACATACATTACATTACTTATCCTGTACTGATCCTGAGTTACATTCTGTATTATACTCCAGAGCTGCGCTCACTATTCTGCTGGTACAGTCACTGTGTACATCCATTACATTACTTATCCTGTACTGATCCTGAGTTACATTCTGTATTATACTCCAGAGCTGCGCTCACTATTCTGCTGGTACAGTCACTGTGTACATACATTACATTACTTATCCTGTACTGATCCTGAGTTACATCCTGTATTATACTCCAGAGCTGCACTCACTATTCTGCTGGTACAGTCACTGTGTACATCCATTACATTACTTATCCTGTACTGATCCTGAGTTACATCCTGTATTATACTCCAGAGCTGCGCTCACTATTCTGCTGGTACAGTCACTGTGTACATACATTACATTACTTATCCTATACTGATCCTGAGTTACATCCTGTATTATACTCCAGAGCTGCGCTCACGATTCTGCTGGTACAGACACTGTGTACATTCATTACATTACTTATCCTGCACTGATCCTGAGTTACATCCTGTATTATACTCCAGAGCTGCACTCACTATTCTGCTGGTACAGTCACTGTGTACATACATTACATTACTTATCCTGTATTATACTCCAGAGCTGCGCTCACGATTCTGCTGGTACAGTCACTGTGTACATACATTACATTACTTATCCTGTACTGATCCTGAGTTACATCCTGTATTATACCCCAGAGCTGCACTCACTATTCTGCTGGTGCAGTCACTGTGTACATACATTACATTACTTATCCTGTACTGATCCTGAGTTACATTCTGTATTATACTCCAGAGCTGCGCTCACTATTCTGCTGGTACAGTCACTGTGTACATACATTACATTACTTATCCTGTACTGATCCTGAGTTACATCCTGTATTATACTCCAGAGCTGTACTCACTATTCTGCTGGTACAGTCACTGTGTACATCCATTACATTACTTATCCTGTACTGATCCTGCGTTACATCCTGTATTATACTCCAGAGCTGCGCTCACTATTCTGCTGGTACAGTCACTGTGTACATACATTACATTACTTATCCTATACTGATCCTGAGTTACATCCTGTATTATACTCCAGAGCTGCGCTCACGATTCTGCTGGTACAGACACTGTGTACATTCATTACATTACTTATCCTGCACTGATCCTGAGTTACATCCTGTATTATACTCCAGAGCTGCACTCACTATTCTGCTGGTACAGTCACTGTGTACATACATTACATTACTTATCCTGTACTGATCCTGAGTTATATCCTGTATTATACTCCAGAGCTGCGCTCACTATTCTGCTGGTACAGTCACTGTGTACATACATTACATTACTTATCCTGAGTTACATCCTGTATTATACTCCAGAGCTGCGCTCACTATTCTGCTGGTACAGTCACTGTGTACATACATTACTTATCCTGTACTGATCCTGAGTTACATCCTGTATTATACTCCAGAGCTGCACTCACTATTCTGCTTGTATTTTAGAGTCAGTCAGTAAACCTGTGGCCATTCTGCAGCTGCTTAGCTAGGGACAGTTAGTTTTATGTTTTATATGATTATTGCAGCTTTTTTCAGCTGTAAACCTGCATAATTGTGAGCACAGCTCTGGAGTAAAATACAGATTGTATTATAGTAGAACACTTGAACATATTTTGTCTTGACTGTGAAAACTGTGGGATAAAAACAAAACATGAGAAAATGCTTAATTATTTTATTATACTAAGAACATCTCAAAAATAGAATCTGTAGAGGAGACATGAGGACTGGAGATGAGAAGCTGAGGTATAAAGCACAGTAGAAAAACTTTGTCATTTTATGGCCATTGATCTTATATTATTTATTTTATTGCCCATAGACATTTATTGTTTATTGATTAAGGAGCTATCTAAGGACGGAAAACGGGAAGAGATGCTCTGTTCACAGAAATATGACAGCTCTGATACTTTGTAAGGACATGAGGTCACTGAACAATGAGGACAAGGGTGTAAGTGCGGCCGGATACTATGAGAAGGTCAATGGGGGGTTATAATGTTAAAGAGGCCGCAGTGCTCATGAACTTCTTCAATCAGCTTATCAACAGGCGTCCTGGGTGTTGGTCCCGTCCCCATTGATGACCTATCTTTCAGGTGTCATGGTGTCCGTCATTTCAGGGACCTGGCACTGCCATCTTTCTTCTAAAAATTACCAACACAGATGTGAATAGAGCCTAAGTAATAGACCAGGGTCTTCCGCTTCAGCACTCCGATGCCTCCTATTTGCACTGATTCCAGTTGGGGCATGACATATGTTTCAGACTTGCCAGCAGACGTTTAACATGGGTGCAGGGCGTGTAAACTGTGTGTGGGTGGTAAAGCCTTCACATCACTGAGAAAGGAAATAGAGCCTTGGCCGGAGATGTGGAGCAAAAAGCGCAATGTCTTCCTTTCAGGTTAAATTATTCATGGCATAACATGGCAGAGATAATTAATCCATGCCCCCGGTGTCAACGTATCCCCCCCCTCCCCAATAAAATTAGAGCCCAGATCTGGGGGCTGGGAAAATCGTTCTGAGACTATCCAAGGCATTGACACAAATAGAAATTCAATACAGCGGGATCAGACCATATGGGCGCAGTAAGTGGGTCAAGAGCTTCTTATCGGCTATCTGCGATGGAAAAGGCAGCAAACTGCTCAGACAAAAAAAAAAAAAGACAAAGCGTGAAGTGTCGTCAGCCGTCGCCGTCCTACAAGGCGAAATATCGTTTTAACGAGAAACGAAATAATGCAATTGTGGGTAGGGGCCGTGCCGTCCTCGCCGCACTTGCGACTTGCTTTCTGCCTGACCTGAACCTTAAGCAATGCCTTCAAATTACCGCCGCGGACAAATAAATATTACTGCAGCCAAGGTGGGAGCTTTTGTAGCGAGAAATGATGTGTAATTTTCAGAAATGTTAGCAGTGCATCAAATCATCAGGCTGTGTCAGGCAGGGAAAGAGATGATGGATAGATAGCGAGCTCGCTGCAGCCGCCGACTGCACTCTCCTCTGCCCGACAGGAAAGAAATCAGTGGAAGCACAGACGAATTTCTGCCAGAAGACCACATTACTAGGCGCAGATATTGGAGGCGAGAGATGGCCCCCTCCCCTCGCCAAATGTCTTTTCATCTCGCTCTGTGTACAAAGAATGGAGATTTCTAGGGTCGGGGGGGGCTATCATTAAAATTAGACAATATATTCCAGCTTTGTAGCCCGGAAAATTTGCATTTATCCCATATCCAATAATAAATTAGTTTGGGCGTAAAGGGGTTAAAGAGCTGGGAGAAAATATTGCAATATTCTAGAGCGATCGGCTGGAAACGGGACATGAATAAATATAGAAGAGAGGGAGAGATAAAGTGAGAAGGGGACTCAAATATAAATATAATAAAGAGACAGTATCGGAATAAATTCTGGGATATATTATTATAGCATTAACCCAGCAGGGGCCTGCGTCTGCGGCGTCAGGGGGGGAAGTGACGGCTCCCATAGGGAAGAAGAGCGCTCCCAGCGGGTCAGGGGTTAAATAGCGGCCGGCATAAATCACACCCTGGGGTGAGCTCCAAGAGGAGAAATATTAATGGTAACTGGAAGCGACAAAGATAAGGCTGAATGCAGAAAATGCCTCAATACATCACTGTTATAGGAAAGCACTAAACACATAATACACGCCGCCTTATTATACTCCATGAAGGTTGCAATAAAAACTTTCCCATACATAATAACAGCTCGGCTAAATGTTCTCTCCCACAGGATGAGCGCACTAAGTGAAGCACACAATGGACCAGGATGTCCTCACCTGACAATGGGCTCTACAAGGTCCTGGGCTTTTCTAAAGAATGAACAGGTCTAGAACCCACTGTACTATTTATATGGAAAACACACAATGGGAAATAGCACAAAGACAGCAGTACAATCTGTAGTATACAAGATAGCGATAGAATCTAGAACTAGTCATATCTCACATATAAGGAGGTTATCACTATGGCTTTATATCACATCTCCAGAATCTAGAACTGACTCACATTATCTGGTATAGCTTTATACCAGAACTACAGTCTAGAACAGGGGTCTCAAACTCAACTCAGCATGTGGGCCGCAGAGCAAGATCCCAGCCAGTCGGCGGGCCGCACCGCGGCAACTTTAGCTCCACCCACTTTTATGTTGACTCCGCCCATTCATTTTTCATGTGCCCCCACACTGTATAATCCTCCTACAGTCACCCGTAAACTATATGTCCCCCCTCCATCTTTCCCCCAGTTACATATACACCCTTCATCTGCCCCCAGATTCATGTCCCTCCATCGCTGCCCTCAGATTCATGTCCCTCCATCTCTGCCCCCAGATTCATGTCCCCCCATCTCTGCCCCCAGATTCATGTCCCTCCATTTCTGCCCCAGTGTCATGCCGTTCTCCCCCCTCCCTTCGTCTGCCCCCAGTGTCATGAGCCCCTTCATTCCACCTCAATGTTTAAAGAGGACCTTCCACCATTTTGCCCACAGGCAGTTCTATATACTGCCGGAAAGCTGACAGTGCGCTGAGTTCGATCCGGCGTCCCTAGGATTGTGTGGGCCGCACAAAATTGTTCGGGGGGCCGCATGCGGCCCGCGGGCCGCGAGTTTGAGACCCCTGGTCTAGAACCAACTCACAATGGATCAATCCACATCTACTCCGTCTCAGATCTCACATATAACAAACCATTTCTATAACTTTATACTACTTCTAAAGATACTAGAACCAGCTCAGAACTCAGATATAGTAAATAATCACTATGGCTTAGATCAGATCTAGAGAGTCTAGAACCAGCTGAGATATAATAAATCATCACAATGACTTTATACCAGACCTCCAGAATCTAGACCTGACTCACATTATCTGGTATAGCTTTACAGGTAGTCCTCGGGTTCCGACGGTCCCGGGTTACGACGTTTCGCGGTTACGACAGCTCCCTTGTAACAGAAAACTGCCAGCACTCCCAGCTAGCAAGGACTAGCCTGCGGAAAATCAATGCTGGCAGCTTGCTGTTACAAGTGAGATTGTAAAATAAAACCCTGAAACAGAATGTGAAACTTACCGTACGATGCAGGACGGGCGGGCATTCAGGCCTCCTCTTTCTCCGATGTTCCGTCCTCCTCCGGCGCTCGCAAGCTGATAATGGCCAGGGCACATGCGCAGTATCATGATGCTTCTATTACGGCTACTGCGCATGCGCCCAGGCCATTATCAGCTTGCGAGCGCCAGAGGAGGACGGAACATCGGAGAAAGAGGAGGCCTGAATGCCCGCCCGCCCACCCTGCACCGTACGGTAAGTTTCACATTCTGTTTCAGGGTTTTATTTTAAAGGGGGGGGGGTTGATCTGTTCCTACGCGGCGTCGGTATGGTAGGTTCCGACTTACGTCGAAATTCGGTTTACGACGCCGCGCAAGAACGGATCAACGTCGTAAGTCGAGGACTACCTGTATATAATTTTGTTTCTATTGTTGAAGCATGGACAAGACTCAATACCTGATGAGCTGGAGTTTTCCTGTGTGGACATGTGCCTGTTACCATCCCCCCACGAGCTAAGGACAGCATGGGCACCATGAGGCAGACAAAGCTGGAGGAGAAACCTGCATGGAAGTGTGGACTTCTTCTTTCAAGGAGATGATTTTTGGTGTCTATTGCTGATGTGTGAAGATGCTACAGCTGACTGGTATTTCTTTCTTTTACTGTGGACACGTGGGACTCTGTTACAGCCTGGGAACCATCACCCACCTACCCCATGAATTTATAGAAGCTTGGCAAGAGAGCAGCACCATGTATACCTGGATGGCTTCAGACCTCTCTGGGCAGTAGAACACAGTGGTAAGAAGAAAGGAGGAGGAGGAGGAGGGCTTGTGATGAAGGATATTTTTTGTGGTTAATGGACAATAGCGCTGATGCAAGATACCGAACTATCAGCTGTGAGCAGGAGATCTCACCACCTACCAAAGGAACTGCCACATATTATCATGATAGCTGCATATGTCCCCCACCTCTGCAAAAAGTTTCTGGCTGTTATATCTACATGCTGTGACCCCTCCTTGTGTCCTCCAACCACATTCGGCTGTATTATTAACATCACTCCGCACAGAGAACTAAATGATCCTGCTGTGTGTCTGTGTTTCTTTCCTTTTTAGTTGCTCTGATTCCTAGGATTTATCTATCTGCCATGAGCTTGTATGTGTTTTCTCTCTTGTTATATACTACTGTACAGCTATGAAACTGTATCACTGCAATTTCCCCATTGTGGGACTAATAAAGGATTATCTTATCTTAACTCTTATCTTATATCAGAACTACAGTCTAGAACCAACTCACAATGCATCAATCCACATCTGCACCAACTCAGATCTCACATATAACAAACCAGGTCTATACATTTATACAACTTCTAAAGAGTCTAGAACCTTGTCAGACTTCAGATATAGTAAACAATCACTATGGCTGTAGATGAGATCTATAGAGAGTCTAGAACCAGCTCAGATCTCAGATACAACGTAACCATCACAATACTAGATCTGCAAAGTCCAGAACTGCTCTGCTCCCCACTATAATACAACTATCAGATGTCAGATAAAAGACAACTATCACAATGGCTTTCCAAAGGACCGCTTTAGCCATAGGGCAAACAGCGCACTTGTGGGGGCCCCAAGATACAGATATCAGACTTTCTGCCTGATGACTCAGATTGGGAGAGCTCTGCTTACAAGTGTATTGGCTGATACAGTAGAAGCTTATGACAGAGCAGGGAGCTGTAATGTTCCTGCTCTGCCATAGGAGACTGACACACTGATGTGTAGGATGTCCCAGCATAAGTGGTGTGCATATATCACTGCATTGAGAACAGGAGAAGGTCTCAGGCGCTCCACTGATCGGGGGATTGTGTTAAGGTATCTATCTATTTATTCATTCATTCATTCATTCATAAATAAGAAAAAAGGGGGCACTTATTTATGAAAATAGTCCTATTAGCTAGGGGGACTATTATTAATAGTGGGAGGAAAGTATTATATTTAAGGAGGGCTATTATAAGGGAGGAACTATTATTTATAAGTGGCCTATTATAATGGGGAAATATTACAAGTAATAGTTCCCCTCCTTATAAATAATAGTTCCCCCTTATAGAGAATAGGTCACCACCTTATAGGTAATAATTCCTTCTTATACATAATAGCTCTCCTTATAAATAATTGTTACCCTCCTAAGAGATAATAGTTACCCTCCATATAAATAAAGGAGAGATATTAATTTTAACAGGGGTTCTTTAATTATAAGTGATGACTATTATTTATAAGGGGGGCTATTACTGATAAAGGGGTATTTATAAGGGGCCTATTTATAGAGGAACAATTTATAAGGTAGTAGTATTATTTAGAAGGGGGGACTATTACTGATAGTGGGGATTCTTATTTTTAAGAGTGGACTATCTATAAGGGAGCAGTATTATTTAGAAGGGAGAAATATTACTGATAAGAGGGACTATTATTTATACTGGGGGATATTACTGATAAGGGCAATATTTATAATGTGGGCCTATTATTTTAATGGTGGTATTGTTATTTAGTAACATGGGCTATTATCTAGGGCAGGGGTCCTCAAACTTTTTAAACAGTGGGCCGGAGGCAGAGCAGGTCGCACAGACATCGAGAGCGGTGCCCTCCAATAGGTAAAGTGAAGTGCGCTCCATGGCCTGGCCCGATCTCCCAGGAGCTTCATTATAAATGCACGCCTGCCGGCGTTGTCGGCGGAGCCAGTTAGAAGTGCTTGGCAGGCCGCATGTGGCCCTCGGGCCGCAGTTTGAGGACCCCTGGTCTAGGGGGACTAGTATTTATAAGTTCCAAAGTGATGAGACACTGAGGGGCATTCTATTGTAAGGGGTCACTAAGGAGGGATTATACTATGTGGGGGCCATTGATTGGGCATCATAAGGTATGTGGTATCAGTGGTGATATTGGGGGGCACTTATAAAACCTTTTCACTGGACCCACCAATATGTTCCAACATCCCTGTTATAAGAGATCTCAAGAATTTAGAACCTAAATCAGCTACTTAGTATAGAACACACGTGGTCAGTTACAAATCTGTTACAACATAACATATCAATACTTTAGGGTATTCATCACAATGGCCCTGAGTTACTATTGTGGTTAGAAGACGCTGGGTATATATGACACATCTCTGGCACGCCCTGTTACAGCTAAAATTTTTAACAGGCTAGACATATGTGTTGCTTCAATGTGTCCCGATGCGCCAAGATTGTGTTGTAAAATTCTGGCACAAAGTGAACCAATTAAAAGATGGAATAATGTGAGACTAGACCGTGTGAGGATGTGTTATCCGGCATCAGTCACTGTGATAAATGTGGCGTATTGTCAGACTGTCCACGCTATTTATTAGTAAATCTGGACCAATGACTTCACCAGGACATATGAATGTATAATGATGTATCACGTCTAGAACTGGAAATGGAGATATATTTTTTTTAATGCAGATTGTGAGCTCCATATAGGAATCACAATCTACATTTTTTTTTTCCTATCAGTATTTCTTTGTAGAATGGGAGGAAATCCACACAAACATGGAGAGAACATACAAACTCCTTGCAGATGTTGTTCCTGGCAGGATTCGAACCAAGGACTCGTTGCAGTGCTAACTACTGAGCCACCGTGTTGCCCCAAGAACTGGAGACTTTATAATAAACATCTGTGCTAAGGTTAACAAATCAGAACAGTCTAGAACATGCTCAGCTCCGAGGTATGTTACAGTATATGTCTTAGATGATTTACTGATTGTGTAGTGGATCTCTATAGTTTAGGATTTCTATACTCACTACAAGGTCATGTTAACTTATAAAAATTTAGAGTCCAGAACTAGGGTTGAGCCGATCTTGAGATTTCAGAATCGATTTTAAAATCTGATTTCCGATCATATTCCAGGCGACCCCGATCGCTCAACCCTATCTAGAACCTGTTCAGAACTTAGATAGAACCATGGTCTAGAACTTGATCAGTTTTGTCATGTAATAACCCATCACAAAGGCATCACCAGTTCCTGATAGATTGGATCCTGTCTTCTCGTGTGTTATAGTCTCTCACGGTTTCTGTATTGAGGGGATCATCACTCCATAGAGAGAGAGCCACCATTTAGATGTGTGGAGTCTTATTAAGCCATGAGTGCTCCACTGTGCAAAGGAACATGGGAAGAATATGCAAATCTGACTTCCGTGATGTAATTAGTAAGCCAGTGCCTCTTGAATGCACACCAATAGAGGGCGCTCACTGAGAATCTGCAAGTCTATCTTCCATGATGTAATATGGAAGACAAAGTCTCAGTCAAGCCTCTCACCTCTGCCAGATCAGTCCTCTCTGTGCCAAGCTGATGAGATGCAACACATCGAAATAGCTGTCCTTGGCTGAGAGACTGTATCTGGTAAAATCCCAACATCATTGCAAACAAAGGCCTTTGAGAAGGTCGGCATGATGTTAAAGGGAGCGCCCTCTATAGGTTTGTTTGACTGAGACTCTGTCTTCCTAATTACATCATGGAAGATAGACTTGCACATTCTCAGTGAGCGCCCTCTATTGGTGAGCATACTTGAGGCACTGGCTTCCTAATTACATCATGGAAGTCAGATTTGCATATTCTTCCCATGTTCCTTTGCACAGTGGAGCGCTCATGGCTTAATAAGACTCCACACACCTAAATGGTGGTTCTCTCCCTATGGAGTGACGATATCCCTTCAACCCTGTCTAAGCCTCTCACCTGTGCCAGGTCAGTCCTCTCTGCGCCAAGCTGATGAGATGCAACACATCGAAACAGCTGTCCTTGGCTGAGAGACTGTACCCGGTATAATCCCAACATCATTGCAAACAAAGGCCTCTGAGAAGGTCAGCATGATGTTAAAGGGAGCGCCCTCTATTTTTTTGCTTGACTGAGACTCTGTCTTCCTAATTACATCATGGAAGACAGACTTGCACATTCTCAGTCAGCGCCCTCTATTGGTGTGCGTTCTTAAGGCACTGACATCCTAATTACATCATGGAAGTCAGATTTGCATATTCTTCCCACAGTTTCTGTATGGAGACTGCAGGATGGTCAAAGGCAGCATCAAGCATGGGAAATCCATGCAGATCTGTCTGGATGTGTCACCTAGAACAACCTCCATGTCCCTCCAGGGATGACAGCCCTATGGGTGATGTAGCAGATGGATGAAGCTATCTTTCGTGACATGTACTCTTTAGTTAATGGGAATTCCCATCTCGTATACTGATGTAATATCACTAGCATATGTTATCATTCTGTAAGTGGCAGACAGAGGCAAAGCTATAGGAGGTGCAGTGGTAGCAGCCGCTACCCAGTCCAGGGACCTTACCCTAAAGATCCTTCTGCCATATAAATTATACCTGTATTCTAATAGTGGCCCCATTCCAGAGCTTGAGGCTATGCCTCTGTAGGTGGGGGTCCGAGCTCCCTCACTAATCCTGAGCATGAAGAGCGGATCTTCATTCACTTGAATGGAGCTGCTGTGCAGATATGAAGGGGGACTCAGTAAAGTGACCTCTGTATTCACAGGATGGGGGCGTCCATCACTTTATGACCCTTTATTGATCAGATTAGTTTCCTATTATATGTATATGTATAGATCCTACAGGCTATTCCAGTAATGTATAATACACAGCACTTAGGAGACCCCCCCCCCATATTATTATCATTATTTCCTGGGAGGGGAATGATTTCTCTTCATCACATAAGCAAACAGAGGAGAAAGCAGAGCGATTATTAATAGCCGCCCTATAATACAAAACCCTTGTAGGATGGATTAGAATAAAATTAAAGAGAGATTAAAGGTAATTCTGGCATAAACCTATCTTCATATGTATGGAGGATAAGAAACACTTATCACAAGCTTCTATTCAGGTCAATATCAGCCATTCATATACAGTAAGAAGCAGGAGACGTGAAGAGCGAGGAAGCAGAAATAGCAACCGCTACCGAGAAACCAATCCATATAGATAGATATCCATACATGTGTCCTATAGGAAGACAAGGACATAGGAGATTTCTGGCAATACCCAATGATATGTGACCCCTAATAGGTCCAACCCACGGGACCCCTCTAGAGAGCAGAACAGCAAATGCATTAAGAATACTTATTCTCCTTAATAGAATACTTGGTACTTCAAGGGGTTGTGGCAAGTTTACAGATCATCACATATACAAAGGATACGGGGATTAGTTGGAGATTGGTGGCGGTCCAACCCATGGGAGCAGAAATCAGAATAAGGAAATGTATAAAGAAAAGCTGGATAAATCTCTCTTTAATAGAATATTATGTATATACTTAGTGGTTAAGGGTTGTGACATATTTCTGTATTGTCGCCTATACACAGGATAGGGGGATAAGTTGTAGAATGTGGGGGTCTGACTGCTGGGACACCTCCTTTATGAACAAAGCATCAGTCACGCAGGCACAGTCATCTCTTTGGGGTTGGGTCTAGAATGGAGTGGTTTATATCAGGTTTGTCATGGATCCAGTAGGTGGCGCCGCCTCAGTTATCATAGCTAACACACCCAAGCCTCGCGATTTTCAGGTGTTGCATTGCTGAAGTAGAGGCTGACTCTGCCTCTCCTATATGCAACTCTAACCCGCCTGGTCTTAGGTGTTGTCTGATACTAACAGTCACAGGAGGCAGTGCCACCTACTGGCAGCACTTTTCCTTATGAATGTTTCATCCAGACACTGAGCATAAACCACACGGACCCCAGTCTATGAGGTCCATGTGGTTTCTTAGCTAACTGCTTTTTAATGCGTTCAGCATTAAGTTCGGGGGGTCCCCAAGCCCACTTCAGAACAGAATACAGAACGCAGATGTGAACCATGTCTTATTCAGAGCTTAGAAGGAAACCAGCACACGGAGAGATGATTTTTATTACAGCAAGGACAGAACGGCTATAAAATACAAGAGCAAGGACTGAGGAGTATTCTCTATCTGCTGAAGAATATTGCAACTTTCTGCAAAACATATACATTTGACATTCGATACAAATAAACATAAATGTGGCCATCTTGTTACATGGTGTGAGAGGGGTGGGCACTAGGATAGTGTTTCACATGTAGCAGTAAGGACATTGCTCCTTTGGAGCGGAGCTGGAGAAGACATTCCTGCCCCCTACACCCATGTTTTCAGGTCATTCCACCTTGAATTAGATTTATACAGTCCTGCAGCAGAAAAGTCTCTAATATATAAAACGTCCTTTCTAATTCCCATCACGTCCCGAGCACTGGAAGCGGAGAAAATGAGCTGGAGACTGCACGGCCCCTTGGAGCCACATGAGAGCCTGTAAATCCCTGCAGCGGGGCCCGGCCTCCAGCACTCAGACGGTTAACAGCCATTTATTAAAGCAATGACACATTGCAGATGATTTGTAATGTTTGGTTTTGCTGATATTACATTAGTGACCTCTCTCTGTGGAGCAGGTTACATTACACACACATCCTGCAATACATATGGAGGGAATAAAGACAAATATCACAAATGAAGAGTAATGGCAATGATGCTCCTAGCGAGGCGGACAGCGATAAATAACTGGTGTTACCGCAAAGAACAACAAGCCATAATGAGAGGAGCACACGCCGCGCACATGTATGGCCAATGTCTACAGGAGAACAGGCCTGTGTGGATCCAAAGACTACAGAGCGCCCCCTTCACCTCTACCCATTGTATACCACTCTGCTGAGACAATATCCAGCAATATTCAAGGTATAAGTCACATGGATCCACCTCAAAATAGGGCCAAATTCTACCCTGAAGTTTGAAGCAGGAAAGTAAAATAATAAGCAGCTGCTCAATGTCGAAAAGGATTCCATAAGTGAGAGCTCTGTTTGAGTTTGTGCTGTTGGAAGCGGAAGAAGCAGAAAGTGAGGAGAAATTTTAGGTAGATTTTGATTCAAAATTTTTCTTCTATGTCCTCCATGTGTTGTATAGCAAGTGTCAGCATGCCATTGTCCTGTACCCCAAGTGTCAGCATGCCATTGTCCTGTACCGAGTGTCATTGTCCTGTACCCCAAGTGTCATTGTCCTGTACCCCAAGTGTCAGCATGTCATTGTCCTGTACCCCAAGTGTCAGCGTGTCATTGTCCTGTACCCCAATTGTCACTGTCCTGTACCCCAAGTGTCAGCGTGTCATTGTCCTCTACCCCAAGTGTCAATGTATCATTGTCCTGTAAAGTGAGTGTCATCGTGTCATTGTCCTGTACCCCAAATGTCAGTGTGTCATTGTCCTGTCTTCCAAGTGTCAGCGTGTCATTATCCGGTCTTTCAAGTTTCAGTGTGTCATTGTCCTGTCCCCCAAATTTCAATATGCTATTGTCCTGTTCCTAAGAGTCATTGTCATACACCTCAATATCAAAGTGTCACTTACCTGTACCCCAAACTGTTAGCGTGCTGCTATAATGGACCTCGTTGTTGTGGACCTGCAGTAGTAGTGCTGTGCAGTTATTTACTAGTCTGCGTCTTCTGGAAGTTACTTGTTCTATGTGTTACTCTGAGAACATCCCACAACATCTTGACATAAATAAACAGGGAGAAGAATGTAATTGTCTCCGTCCTGAGCTGTGAGCGCTTCCTCCCGTCCAGCAGCCCTGATATGTATAATTCATCCCCACAGCCTGTGAGATGTTTGTAAAGGTGAGCGCGGTGTGTGAGCAAGAATAAGCGCGTGCAAATAAACACCCCAGACCTGCGATTATTTACCGCAGGGTTTATTTACTCTCCTCCGCCTTCGTAACTGCAAATATCAAAGCGCCGCCACATCCTGTCACTCACTTAAACAGTCAAATGAGTTTTAATATATCGGGCTGGAGTTCATAAACAGGCTCGGTTACAATGTGTCTTCCCAATAACGTCCTTGTGCCGTCGAAAAACTTTAAAAACTCAAAAAAATATTGAATAGAAAAAAAATTTAGAAAAATAATAATAAAGCAAAATTCCAGCGAGAGCGGCCGCGTCTCAATCCTGCAAAGTGGAGGCCCAGATCACAGAGTTAATTGAAGAGCAATTCTGGAAATCTCTACATCTCTGATGTTTTGATCATTTAAATGCAGACATTTTTTTTTCCCCCGTCAGTTTTTAAATATTTATGAATTTATCACATAAGAAGAAGGAGCCAAGATTTGTGCGAGAACAGAAGATAATTATGAGGTGCCGGGCGCGGGCGCACACTCCTATCTCCTAATGTTTACAATTAACTTAGGTCGGCTTTTCCTTATATTTTATTCAAATCCCCTGAATTCTAATGGGGCTCGGTGTGAAGAGCGGCGCAGATGAATGGACGGAAATAAAGCAGAAGATCGGGGGAAGACCAAGGCCTCAACCTCCTGAGCGCAACCTTCACGCTGCGTGAAAATCAACGGGAGCAAAGGGAAATTTCATAGGATTAAGTCGGATTTCTGTTTATTTCTTAAAACCCTTCTTTCTTCTGCGCTGACGGATATTACTCAAGACTCATTCTCAAGTAATATCACAAACATTATAACAGAACGGGATTTTTAATGAACAGTTTAGGTTGTTTTGCATTTTTTGTTTTTACTTCACATAGTGAGCGCAGCTCTGGAGTATAATTCAGGATGTAACTCAGGATCAGTACAGGATAAGTAATGTAATGTATGTACACAGTGACTGCACCAGCAGAATAGTGAGCGCAGCTCTGGAGTATAATACAGGATATAACTCAGGATCAGTACAGGATAAGTAATGTAATGTATGTACACAGTGACTGTACCAGCAGAATAGTGAGCGCAGCTCTGGAGTATAATACAGGATGTAACTCAGGATCAGTACAGGATAAGTAATGTAATGTATGTAGACAGTGACTGTACCAGCAGAATAGTGAGCGCAGCTCTGGAGTATAATACAGGAGGTAACTCAGGATCAGTACAGGATAAGTAATGTATGTACACAGTGACTGTACCAGCAGAATAGTGAGTGCAGCTCTGGGGTATAATACAGGATGTAACTCAGGATCAGTACAGGATAAGTAATGTAATGTATGTATACAGTGACTGCACCAGCAGAATAGTGAGCGCAGCTCTGGAGTATAATACAGGATGTAACTCAGGATCAGTACAGGATAAGTAATGTAATGTATGTACACAGTGACTGTACCAGCAGAATAGTGAGCACAACTCTGGAGTATAATACAGGATGTAACTCAGGATCAGTACAGGATAAGTAATGTAATGTATGTACACAGTGACTGTACCAGCAGAATAGTGAGTGCAGCTCTGGAGTATAATACAGGATGTAACTCAGGATCAGTACAGGATAAGTAATGTAATGTATGTACACAGTGACTGTACCAGCAGAATAGTGAGTGCAGCTCTGGAGTATAATACAGGATGTAACTCAGGATCAGTACAGGATAAGTAATGTAATGTATGTACACAGTGACTGTACCAGCAGAATAGTGAGTGCAGCTCTGGAGTATAATACAGGATGTAACTCAGGATCAGTACAGGATAAGTAATGTAATGTATGTACACAGTGACTGCACCAGCAGAATAGTGAGCACAGCTCTGGAGTATAATACAGGATGTAACTCAGGATCAGTACAGGATAAGTAATGTATGTACACAGTGACTGTACCAGCAGAATAGTGAGTGCAGCTCTGGGGTATAATACAGGATGTAACTCAGGATCAAAGATAGGCGAACCTCATGATATTTGTTTCATACAGTATTTTTAGGTATGCCAGCCTGTTTAATTTATGCTTGTTCCATTATTAGAATCATAACAGGAGGCCCGGTGGAGGTGAGTGCACATAACAAACAGTCTTACTCACCTTCCCAGAGCTTGATTGTGGTGTTTGGTGATCCCTCATTGTCCTCTTCAGGCCTCTTCCGGATGTATAGCATCATGATGTCAGCATACTCCACATGACCGATGTGGATCAATTACAGTTGTCAGCATCCCCTGGTAACTATTGAGGTGGAAGAAGCCTGAAAAGGATGCCAAGGGACTGCCAGATGCCACAACCAAGCTCAAGAAAGGTGATTAAAACAGTTTGTTATTACTCACCTCCTATGGTTCTCCTCTTAAAATACTCCGGAATTTGAAGAGACCCCAATTTTTGGAAAATCCGTACGGAACCTGACATATTACAAAGCAGGTTGGTCATCCTTATTCTGGATCATGCAGACACAAAATCACAACATAACTCTGATAAAGTACTACAAATGTTACTGCGATGTCTACTACACATATAGTTATGAAAATGAGGTTCTTAGCACACACTTTGATCAAATCATAAGAGCCCATGTGTCAGCAACAAAGTGACCTCTTTAGATGGGATCCTACACTACAAACACTCACTTCTCTATGGGCCAGAACCTTAACACTGCCAGATGGGCTCTCAAAATATGATCAAAGTGTGCGCTAAGAACCTCATTTTCACAATACATGAATAGTAAACTTACCAATAAAATTCCTAGTGCTTTGTGTAAGCGACATCCACAGAAGATCCGTGCTTAGTTCTCCAAGATGGTGGGAACAACCTCCCTGCTGAGTTCTTCCAAAAACTGTTTGCAAGTACCGAGAAGAACTGATGGAAGGCAAAGGGCAAAGTTCATATCATATAGTGATGGGATTTAGATTTTCATTCTCTCACTTAATTTTGTTCATTGACAAAGACGATGAACACTTCTATTTCTGAAATCATTCTTGTTTTGCAGTATTTTTTCCATTTTGCCTATAAACTTGTATATGAAACATTACAGTGGGCCCCAAATACAAGTCTCACACCCTTGTACTAAGTTTTTTTTTTGCAGCGTCTCCAGTCACGGTGCATCATGAAGGGGCCGGAGGTCCTCAATCACTGTGTCCATTCCATATAGCAGAACACATCATTCACCCACAGGTGCTGAACCGCAGTGATGGACGGAGACATGGCTTATAATTTCTCATCTTCTCTTGCTCAAGGTGGAAGATTAAATATCTTATAGGGGCCATGCCCCCAATATGACCTTACACAAGGTGCAACTCAACCTGTTTTGCTGGCACTTGGACTTTTAATTAAACCCTGCAGCGGTGGCTCTTGGCATCCGGTGTGCGCGCCGCCAAGCTGCACCGGCTGGTTTACATGTCAATTATTAGAGATGTTATCGGGGACAATGGCTTTCAGGTGGCCTCCTCTCCGGGGGCGAAATGACTGACACAGTAATATGCTGCACCACAAAGTTCACTAAATCTAAACCTAATAATTTTCCATTTCAATAAAAAGAAAGAAAAAAAAAGTAAAACAAATTTGCTGTTTATCGACAAACACATTAACAGCAATTTTGAAAGAAAAATAAAGCATTTTAGCGTTCGGCTGTCACCGGCATCTCAAGAGCTGCTGGATCGGCGGTAAAGGCTGTTATTACGAATATTACACTTTATTCATATACTGTCCACACATTACACAGGGAAACTTCATTTGTTGGCGTCCACCAACTTGTAATGGGCAAGCACAACGCTTTTCAGTCGCCGGGTCTCCTGCTGTTATGCCGGCTCCCTGTTATTTCGCTGTAATTCTTACTATTTCGTGGCCAGAATAAGGAAGCAGAGACTTGTAGGACGCTTAACCTGAGGTCATTTTAGGCACAAATACACTTTGCAGCAGTTTTACAACAGTTTCATCAAATGTAGAAAATGGGTTTGACCTACAGCGACTGAAACGCACGTCCACAGAAACACATCAGCATTCTGGCTCACACAGGGGAATCGCTACTACCCAAGAGTGTCAATGCAGTTCAATCTGCTAGGTTTTGGGAAGGGTCAGACCTATGGTAGGCTACCACAGACACCCCGCATATCGGTTAGTAGGGCTGCGGCACTTAGACTATTTGTTCAAGTTCTCCTGGGAGTTTCATGCAGTCCAAACAGGTCTGAAACAAAACTGCTAAAGTTTGCTATGGGGCCCAGTCTTTGCAAACTATGTCAGAAGGAGAAGCCTGTCTCGTGTACCGAACATGTAGGGTCTTCATAGATCACCTAGTGGTGCAGCCAAGTTGCACACAGGCCTGGTTGCATATTGGAGACAAAAACACCTAACACTAAGGATTAGAGATGAGCGAGTAGTACTCGATCGAGTAGGTATTCGATCAAATACTACGGTATTTGAAATACTCGTACTCGATCAAGTACCACTCGCTATTCGAATGTAAAAGTTCGATGCAGAACCAGCATTGATTGGCCGAATGCTATACAGTCGGCCAATCAACGCTGGTTCTTCTCCTACCTTTAGAAGTCTTCTCCGTGCAGCGTCCCCGCGGCGTCTTCCGGCTCTTCATTCACTCTGCCAGGCATCGGGCCTGCGCAGAGCCGACTGGGCATGTCCGCTTGTAGTGTGGGCATGCGCAGTCGGCTCTGCCCAGGCCCGATGCCTGGCAGAGTGAATTCAGAACCGGAAGATGCCGCGGGGACGCTGCACGGAGAAGACTTCTCGGAGGATCCAGCCCGACCCTCACTCGTGGACTTGGTAAGTATAATTTGATCGAACGTTGCCTACCCCTGAAATGAGCATTTTCCCCCCATAGACTATAATAGGGTTCGATATTCGATTCGAGTAGTTGAATATTGAGGGACTACTCGAAACGAATATCGAACCTCAAACATTTTACTGTTTGCTCATCTCTACTAAGGATAAATCGGTGTTAGATACTGCACATAGGCAGTGAGGTTAGGTGAATGGAGGGTCTTGCAGATTTTGCCCTTACAAAAGTGCTCACCCCATAAAGCACCCAGGAATGACTAGTAATACTCATATTGAGTTTTGGTAACCCAGCATTTTGAGTTTTGGTTCACAGAATCGTCACGGCAAAATTGGGACTGTTGGCATGTACGCATCAGGGCCCGAGAGCTTTCCGCTTTCTCTATATCAACAGTGAACTCTTCTACTTATGCCATGTAATACAGATCTCTATCTTAATTGAGCCCATTGGCCATGTATGGCGGCTGCGGCCTTTTCCCCTCCCGTTGGGTGGCTTTCTACAGATGCCCTCTGCTCCGGCGCTCCGCCATCTCCGGTCACTGCTGATAACCGAGTAAAACAGCGACCTTTACACTCCGAAATTCTCAGCGGCAGAAAGGGCTTAAGAAGAAGTCGCCATGGTAACCCTTCTCCCGGCCCGAGGCTGCGATGGATGATGTTATAGTGCGTTGTCTGCATTGTGTGCAGTCAGCGGAGAAGATGTCCCCAGAGCCGAAAATGGAAAGCACAAAGTCTGAGCCGCCTCAGAGGAGGGGGAGATAGGACCAAGGCCCGGGCAACTTAAGGAGGCAGGGTATTACTCTAGCACAGTGGTTCTCAACCTTTCTAATGCCGTGACCCCGCAATACAGTTCCTCATGTTGCGGTGACCCCATTCAGTTTGGAACATGCGTCCATAACGGCGTGCGTTCCAGCTGAATAGCGCTGCTGCAGACAGTAGCGCGGCTTCTCAGTGGCTAAAGCCATCAGAAATATGTATTTTCTGATGGCTTTAGGCATACCTCGCAACTTTTGAAGATTAGAAAGAGGGAGAAAATATGCGGCGCGCGCAGCGTGACACTGTGAATTTATCTCCGCCCACTTTCATGTTGACTCTGCCCATTCTCATTCATTTTTCATGAGCTCCCACACAGTATAATCCTCCTACAGTCACCCGTACATTATATGTCCCCCCTCCATCTCTCCCCCAGTTTCATATAACCCCTTCATCTGCCCCCAGTTTCATGTCCCCCTCCATCTCTGCCCCCAGTTTCATGTCCCCCATCTCTTCCCCAGTTTCATGTCCCCATCTCTTCCCCAGTTTCATGTCCCCATCTGTTCCCCAGTTTCATGTTTCCCCATCTCTGCCCAGAGCTTCATATCCCTCCATCTCTGCCCCCAGTGTCATGTCGTCGTCCCCCCTTCACCTGCCCAGTTTCATGTCCCTCCATCTCTGCCCCCAGTGTCATGCCGCCCCCCCTTCATCTGCCCACAGTTTCATGTCCCTCCATCTCTGCCCCCAGTGTCATGCCGCCCCCCCTTCATCTTCCCCTTCATTATGTTCCACCTTAATGTTTAAAACAAAAAAAACAAACGCTTACACTCACCTTCCAACGCTCCCTCGCTGCCCGCTCAGTCTCGCTCACTCATATATTTGTAGCCGCGATGTGACGTCATCACATTGTGGCTACACATACAGAAGTCACAGCACAGCGTTAAAGCAGGAGCTGGCTGTGTCAGCTCCTGCTTTAATCGCCTGTGTTTTCAACTCATCGGCGTCCTCCGGGCGCCGATCAGTTGAAACCGGGACATACCTCCCACCGACCGGGACAGTTGGGAGGTATGTGGCGACCCCTGTTTTTTGGTCGTTCGACCCTCGCCGGGGTCGCGACCCACAGGTTGAGAACCGCTGCTCTAGCATGTCTCCACCTTGGCAAAAGTGAAGCCCCGCTACTCTAGCATGTCTCCACTTTGGCAAAAATGTATCCACGTTAATCTATCAATAAAGTTTGGCTATTTATGGTGTATAATATTGTTTTTGTGGCTTATACCGTTTACCAAAACGGCATTGCAAGATCCTAGTATGTTCAAGCTTTGTGCTCTAATATCCACTGGGGAATTAGCTTCTGAGTACGCCGCTCATCAAAATGGCTTACTTCTTTCCGAGCAACAGCTCCAGCAGCAGCAACAACAACGACAACCACAAGAACAGTGTTTTCTGGGCGCCCATCGTTGCACCGGAACACTTAGCAGGCGATCCAAGCGTATGCATCAGAAGGATTGCGAAGGTTTCCGTTGTAGCAAGTGCAAGAAGTGGAGGGCAGCCAAAAACGCTATCATTGAGGGAGAAATCGCGGGATGATCAGTTGCGTTCATTTTTTGCCACAGTTGCAGCAGATGGCAAGTCTCGCGCCAAAGTTTCAGATCAAAGCTGCACTTGCCATCATTTATCTTTAGGTTAAAAATCCCTCAAAATGTGAAGTAGGTCAACATCATAAATGGCCGGCCAAACTTTTACTACAGCATTATTGATAGGTGCCTACTGTATATTATATAAAACAATAATGCATATTGGCGAGGTGGAGACATGCTAGAGTAACAGGGCTTCACTTTTCCAAGGTGGAGACATGCTACCAGGTGGTCGTACAAAAACTGCAAAGGCCCAATCACTACAAAGACCATCAAGACCTTACTGTACAAGTGAACTACTGCTGACAGATGGAGTAAATAACATTCATTATCTGGAGACAATGGCGCCTATCAGGGGTGCGATATATTAGGTGGCAAGTGGATAGTCAATGCTTGGAGTTGATATCTTGGAGCAGGAGAAGGAGGTAGAGTGGGGATTAGAGATGAGTGAACACTAAAATGTCCGAGGTTCTAAATCCGATTCGAACAGCCGCACACTGTTCGACTATTCGAATGGATTTCGACCCCATTATAGTCTATGGGGGGGAAATGCTCGTTTCAGGGGTAGGCAAAATCCGATAAAATCATACTTGCCAAGTTCACGAGCGACAGTCAGGCTGGATTCTGCTTGAAGTCTTCTCCCGGCGCAGGGTCCCCGCGTCTTCTTCCGGGTGGAATTCACTCTGCCTAGGCATCCAGCCTAGGCAGAGCCGACTGCACATGCCCGACACCTGAGCAGAGCCGACTGTGCATGCCCACACATGCGCGTGCATGCCAGCACATGCGCAGTCGGCTCTGCCTAGGCCGGATGCCTAGGCAGAGTGAATTCCACCAGGAAGAAGACGCGGGGACGCAGCACGGAGAAGACTTCGGAAAGGTAAGAGAAGAACAAGCGTTGATTGGCAGAATGTATAGCATTCTGCCATTCAACGCTGGTTCTTTATCGAACCTTAAACTTCGAACAGCTAGTAGTATTCGATCGAACACCTACTCGATCGAACACTACTCGCTCATCTCTAGTGGGGATCCATCGACAAGGGAATGCTGAAACTGGGTCAGAGCATTGCAAAATGTCAGGTCTTATAGGGTGTTCCCAGTATGCAATGGTTAGTATCTACCAAAAATGGTCCAAGTAAAGACGTGGTGAACCAATAAGAGGGTCATAGGTATCTAAGATTCACTGATGTGTGTGGGGAGTGAAGCCCGTCAGATCTGATCCTACAAAAAACCTACTGTAGTACAAATTGTTGAAAATGGTACTGATTAGAGATGAGCGAGTACTGTTCGGATCAGCCAATCCGAACAGCACGCTCACATAGAAATGAATGGACGTAGCCGGCACGCAGGGGCTTAAGCGGCCGGCCGACGTCAAAGCGGAAGTACCAGGTGCATCCATTCATTTCTATGGAGCGTGCTGTTCGGATCGGCTGATCCGAACAGTACTCGCTTATCTCTAGTACTGATAGATATCATAGAAATAGAAATGTGTCAGTACACGCAGGGCATCATAGTTTGCTGTGTACTGGGCTATATCAGGTCAGAGAGCTCATATTAATAATAATAATAAATTTTATTTATATAGCGCCAAAATATTCCGCAGCGCTGTACAATTTGTAGGGTTCAAATACAGACAGATATATAACAAAGAATGTCATTTCACACAATGGAACTGAGGGCCCTGCTCGCAAGAGCTTACAATCTATGAGGTAGAGGGGGTGACACAAGAGGTAGCAGGGGCGGCATTGCTTATACAGAGGTCAGACACTTTTGTAATAGAGGTGACTGTCATTACACAAACAAAACTTTATGAGCCTTCACTAGTGGTGTCCTGTAACATGTGGATGGAGCTTGGACAAATAAAGTTAGCCTGAAAAGACATCACATCATGTGGGGAAATATGGGAGCGGGGACAGAGGAGGGTTAGATTTTAGGGATTCTAATTATAGTATGGAAGGGTTTACGTTGGATATTGTGATAGGCCTGTCTGAAAAGATGTGTCCTTAGTTTGCGTTTGAAACTGTAGAAATTGGGAGTTAATCTGATTGTCCGGGGTAGAGCATTCCAGAGAAGTGGTGCAGCTCGGGAGAAGTCTTGTATACGAGCGTGGGAGTTTCTGATAATAGAGGATGTAAGTGTTAGGTCATTGAGTGAGCGGAGAACACGGGTTGGGTGGTAGACAGAGATGAGGGAGGAGATGTAGGGACGTGCGGCATTATGGAGAGTCTTGTGGAGGAGGGGGATATCTTTATATTTTATTCTATAATGAATAGGCAGCCAATGTAGTGACTGGCACAGACCAGAGGCATCGCTGTAGCGTCTAGCCTGATAGATGAGCCTGGCCGCTGCATTCAGAATAGATTGTAGAGGGGAGAGTTTAGTGAGGGGAAGACCGATTAGTAAGGAGTTACAGTAGTCAAGGCGAGAATGAATCAGAGAGACAATAAGTGTCTTTAGTGTATCTCTGGTAAGGAAAGGGCGTATTCTAGAGATGTTTTTGAGGTGGAGGTGACATGAACGTGCGAGTGATTCAATATGAGGGGTGAAGGAAAGGTCTGCGTCAAACATGACCCCGAGGCAGCGGGCCTGCTGCCTAGGAGTTATAGTAAGGCCTGAGACTACAATGGATATATCAGGGACAGATCTGTTAGATGGTGGAAACAGTAGTAGTTCAGTCTTGGAGAGATTTAGTTTCAGATAGAGCGAGGACATGATGTTACAGACAGCAGAGAGACAGCCACTGGTGTTCTGTATGAGTGCAGGGGTGATGTCCCCCGGGAAGATGTGTATAATTGGATGTCATCAGCATAAAGATGGTACCAGAAGCCAAATTTGGCGATGGTTTGTCCAATGGGGACATATTGGACTCGGACATATTGACCGAGACCGATAGCCAAGAGTGCCTACAATGGGCACATGAGAATCAGAATCTGGACCATGAAGCAATGGCAGGAGGGGTCAAATGTTACATCATGTAGATGGCCAAAACTGGATCACTTGAGAAGAGAAGGCACCGGAAGAGTGCAGCTCTGAAGTATAATACAGGATAAGTAATGTAATGTATGTACACAGTGACTACACCAGGAGAATAGTGAGCGCAGCTCTGAAGTATAATACAGGATGTAACTCAGGATCAGTACAGGATAAGTAATGTAATGTATTTACACAGTGACTGCACCAGCAGAATAGTGAGCGCAGCTCTGGAGTATAATACAGGATGTAACTCAGGATGAATACAGGATAAGTAATGTAATGTATGTACACAGTGACCGCACCAGCAGAATAGTGAGTGCAGCTCTGGAGTATAATACAGGATGTAACTCAGGATCAGTACAGGATAAGTAATGCATGTACACAGTGACTGTACCAGCAGAATAGTGAGCGCAGCTCTGGAGTATAATACAGGATGTAACTCAGGATCAGTACAGGATAAGTAATGTAATGTATGTACACAGTGACTGCACCAGCAGAATAGTGAGTGCAGCTCTGGAGTATAATACAGGATGTAACTCAGGATCAGCACAGGATAAGTAATGTAATGTATGTACACAGTGACTGCACCAGCAGAATAGTGAGTGTAGCTCTGGAGTATAATACAGGATGTAACTCAGGATCAGTACAGGATAAGTAGTGTAATGTATGTACACAGTGACTGTACCAGCAGAATAGTGAGTGCAGCTCTGGAGTATAATACAGGATGTAACTCAGGATCAGTACAGGATAAGTAGTGTAATGTATATACACAGTGACTGCACCAGCAGAATAGTGAGCACAACTCTGGAGTATAATACAGGATGTAACTCAGGATCAGTACAGGATAAGTAATGTAATGTATGTACACAGTGACTGTACCAGCAGAATAGTGAGTGCAGCTCTGGAGTATAATACAGGATGTAACACAGGCTTAATACAGGATAATAATGTTATGTATGTACACAGTGACTGTACCAGCAGAATAGTGAGCGCAGCTCTGTAGTATAATACAGGATGTAACTCAGGATCAGTACAGGACAAGTCATGTAATGTATGTACACAGTGACTGCACCAGCAGAATAGTGAGCGCAGCTCTGGAGTATAATACAGGATGTAACTCAGGATCAGTACAGGATAAGTAATGTAATATATGTACACAGTGACTACACTAGCAGAATAGTGAGCACAGCTCTGGAGTATAATACCGGATGTAACTCAGGATCAGTACAGGATAAGTAATGTAATGTATGTACACAGTGACTGTACCAGCAGAATAGTGAGTGCAGCTCTGGAGTATAATACAGGATGTAACACAGGCTTAGTACAGGATAATAATGTTATGTATGTACACAGTGACTGTACCAGCAGAATAGTGAGCGCAGCTCTGGAGTATAATACAGGATGTAACTCAGGATCAGTACAGGACAAGTCATGTAATGTATGTACACAGTGACTGCACCAGCAGAATAGTGAGCGCAGCTCTGGAGTATAATACAGGATGTAACACTGGCTTAGTACAGGATAAGTAATGTAATGTATGCACACAGTGAGTGCACCAGCAGAATAGTGAGCGTAGCTCTGGAGTATAATACAGGATGTAACTCAGGATCAGTACAGGATAAGTAATGTAATGTATGTACACAGTGACTGCACCAGCAGAATAGTGAGTGCAGCTCTGGAGTATAATACAGGATGTAACTCAGGATCAGTACATGATAAGTAATGTAATGTATGTACACAGTGACTGCACCAGCAGAATAGTGAGCGCAGCTCTGGAGTATAATTCAGGATGTAACTCAGGATCAGTACAGGATAAGTAATGTAATGTATGTACACAATGACTTCATCGTCAGAATAATGAATACAGCTCTGAAGGATAATGTGTATATGAACGATTAGTACAGGATAAGTAATGTAATACATTCACATAATTCATGGCTTTATATAAATCACATTGTATGAGGTGAGCAGAGGTGGGCATGAGCTTCTTCACACAATTCTGTATTCTGTCCCTGAGTTTGTTCTGTGAGGTTTTCCTGAAAAATGATTTTTTGCTGGCTTTATGATTTCGCTTAATTTCCTTGCAGCAGATAAACCTGTAATATTCATGCCATCAAATGCACATATTTTGCAGATAATCATTGTGGAGACAATCAAGTTCAGCGCCTTCAGTGCAAATCTAGAAGGGAGAATGCGATCTCATTCTGTGACAGCAATGTCACTATTCTTCATTCAATTTGTTAAAGCACCGGTGGTATGCTCCATTTAATTTGCTAAAGTGATGTTACTATGCTTCATTGCGTACGCTGGTGCAAAAGTGACATCAAATTGTTAATGTGACATTGTGGCACTCCATTCCATTTATTAATGCGATGCAGAGCCATTCTCAGAGAGAAGACTGTACGGGGGCTGCAGCTGGGGCCCTGGTGGTACACAATGCAGGGAAACCATCCAGCCATAGAGTATGGCGTGTAATATCAACATCTTATGGAGTGTATACCTTCACTGGAATTATATAAACTTCTAGATTTTTCTTTATCAATAAAGCTCTGTATAGCCCAATAATAAATAATCACTTTAAGAACAGATTTCTTGTTTTTAGCGTTTTCGGCCACCATGGCTACCTTATTCATACCACAAGCTCAAGTACAAAGTACCATATTGTATTTCCAATGACTGCAAATATTGGGTATTTGGTATTTTTATGTTGACCTTCAGTTATAATTTGCTATTATACTCCAGTCACATTTAGAGCAGCATTCAAAATTCTACTTGTTTCTTTGGCTTGGCTGGGTTTCCTTGACTCTTGACTTGGTTGGGGAGAGAAGATGGAGTTTACAGGACACTTAAAGGGATTCTACCATTAACATCAAATTTTTTGTCGGTCACACGTAGGAGTAGCCTTAAGAAAGGCCATTCTTCTCCTACCTTTAGATGTCTTCTCCGAGCCGCCGTTCCGTAGAAATCCCGGTTTTTGTCAGTATACAAATGAGTTCTCTCGCAGCACTGGGGGTGGTCCTCAGCGCTCAAATAGCACTGGGGGGCGTCTCTAATGCTGCGAGAGAACTCTCCAGCGCCGCCTCCATCTTCTTCAGGAACGGCCTCTTCAAGCGTCTTCTTCCGGCGCTGGGGGTCAAACTTCTAGGCCTCGGGCAGAGCCGACAGCGCATGCCCACGGCCACAAGAAAAATGGCCACTTACACAGTAAGTAAGTGGCCATTTTCTTGTGATCTGTGGGCATGCGCTGTCGGCTCTGCCCGGGGCCTAAAAGTTTGAACCCCATCGCCAGAAGAAGACACAGGGAGAGGCCATTCCTGAAGAAGATGGAGGCGGCACTGGAGAGTTCTCTCGCAGCATTGGGGACGCCCCCAGTGCTGTTTGAGTGCTGAGTACCGCCCCCAGTGCTGCGAGAGAACTCATTTGCATAATGACGAAAACCAGAATTTCTATGGAACGGCGGCCTGGAGAAGATATCTAAAGGTAGGAGAAGAATGGCCTTTCGTGTGACTGACAAAAAAAAAAAAAATCGATTTAATGGATGAATCCCTTTAATTCCAAACAATGCAAATACTTGGTTTCTTTATAATGCGTACATTGTATCTTATACTCGAGTCACATGCAAAGCAGCATTCAAGATTTGACTGGTTTCCTTGGCTCAACTTCCTTTGCTTTGATGTGGTAGAGGGGAACAATCTACTATCAGACTGCCCTTAGAACAAATGGATCAGGCATGTAAAATTCAACATGGCCGATCCTTCTTTCCCTCTATATTACCTATACATCATTTGTGGGGATACATCTAGTAAGGCAATTGACTACATCAAAATTGGCAAATTCAGACAATATTAACTAAGATTTTTTGGTACCTCAGAGTTCCCAGGAATCCCACAGAATTGTTACTGAAGCTCTGGATGTGACTGGAGTATAAAAAATGATACGACTTCAGTACAGAGATATTAATACGGCCAGAATCCAACCTATAGCCCCAAAAATACAACACAGAACACTGGTCCTTTGCATGTTCTCGTCACCTATCAATAATTCACACTTGTCTTGCAAGAAGTGGAGATTTTGGGACTGTTCTTATAAAAAGCTTCGGAAAAAAAAAATCCCTGAAGCAATCTAAGAACAAGGAATATGACAAGACTGGGAGATAAAAGAGCGGATCCCTCAGTGGAAGCCAACTTCTCACAGACGTTATATCAGTTTTGTAACAAACGCTGCACCCAGCACGGCGTCAACGGGACAGGATTTTGACAGGATGAAAATAACAAGTGTTGTGTACTACTTAGCACCCAGGACTAATTAACGTAATAATAGCGTAACAGATGGTGACAAAAAATCCACGAATTGCAAATCCGAAGTCTTAGTGTCAGTGATGACAGGTAGGCAAGAGAACAAACAAGATACAATGTATCATCTAATACAGGCAGGAAGAAAAGAGTGAAATTCGGAATCACAATGGTGCCACAGCTTTACACGAGTGCCAATCCTTCCACCGATGAAATACGGGATGTTCTTCCCCCGTGGACAAGGCCTGCTTATTGTTCTGGCTATAGGGTGAACACTTCTGCACCCATGTTCTTTCATTGCTACAGCATAACAAGCACAAATCATCTATTTTCATTAAAAAGTTCTATGTCTCCATGGTTATAGACTACAAACACTCGCTGTGTAGTCTGATCTGTTACTTTCCCTTCTGATCGCTTTATACTTTAGTTCTGGATATTCTTGGCACCAGGCAATGCGGGAAATACTTCTCCAGGGTCAGTGCTGGTAGTATGACCGATGGCCTGATACTATGTTATACAGAGATAAGTCCACTGTATAAAGAATGCACACATAACAATCTCAGCATGTCCTCCTTTCAGCTAGATATTTCAAAAGATCACAGAAGGGAGGTTCAAAATTAGAAAATTAGGAGGATGGTACACGAGATACAATTGCTGACCTGCCTAGGCATCCGAAAATATTTGCAGTTACAACTGCATATCCTGGTGCCGTGATGGTGGGCTCACTCACAAGTACCAGCGCAAGGCTCACTCACAAGTACATGTGCAAGACATATGGCTGGATCAGGTGTAAGACAACTATCTATACCATATGTATGACAACTGGCAGGAACAGGTGTAAGACAACTATCTATACCATATGTATGACAACTGGCAGGAACAGGTGTATTACAACTACCTATACCATATGTATGACAACTGGCAGGAACAGGTGTATTACAACTACCTATACCATATGTATGACAACTGGCAGGAACAGGTGTATTACAACTACCTATACCATATGTATGACAACTGGCAGGGACAGGTGTATTACAACTACCTATACCATATGTATGACAACTGGCAGGGACAGGTGTAAGACAACTATCTATACCAGGGGTCCTCAAACTTTTTAAAAGGTGGGCCGGAGGCGAAGCAGGTCGCACAGACATCGGGAGCGGTGTCCTCCAATAGGTAAAGTGAAGTGCGCTCCATGGCGTGGCCAGAGCTCCCCAGGAGCTTCATTATAAATGCACGCCTGCCAGCGTTGTCGGTGGGGCCAGACAGAAGTGCTTGGCGGGTCGCATGTGGCCCGCGGGCCGCAGTTTGAGGACCTCTGATCTATACCATATGTATGACAACTGCATGGAGCGGGTGTAAGATAAATATCTATACCATATGTATGACAACTGGCAGGAACAGGTGTAAGACAACTATCTATGCCATATGTATGACAACTGGCAGGAACAGGTGTAAGACAACTATCTATACCATATGTATGACAACTGGCAGGAACAGGTGTAAGACAACTATCTATACCATATGTATGACAACTGGCAGGAACAGGTGTAAGACAACTACCTATACCATATGTATGACAACTGCATGGAGCGAGTGTAAGATAACTATCTATACCATATGTATGACAACTGCATGGAGCGGATGTAAGATAACTACCTCATGCAGGCTGGAACAGGAGGCTCCTGCTGTACCCTGTCTGCTCTATGCTGTTCCTGTAACTCCCATATAAGTAAATGGGAGCTATATATTATACTCTCCATGTCAAACAAAATGCTATTGTGAAGCTGCAGATTAAGTAATTCCATTTATATTGAATTTAAGGTAAAGAATCCAAATCAAAAAGATATCTTCAGCTGTGCAGGGCCAATGAGGGTTTTGTTGGCATTGGCATACCCAAAGGAAAAAGGGCTTAGATCTGACAACTCCGTTTCCATGCCATTTTTTTTGCAGTCAAGGAAGAGACTCGACTAGAGGGGAAAATAAGACTTGAGGGTCTTGGGTCTGGCAACCAAATTCCATTTGTTATGTAGCAGCCAAGAAGGTAAGAAAAGAAATAGTCATTGACGAACACCATGAACCTGAAACAAACAAGGAAGATGGCAATGCATTGAATCCCTGAAATCTAAGCACATACATAGGTGTATAATGGCAGCCTTCAGAGTGGTCCAGGGTACAGTGTTTTACAGCCCATGACTACATATAATCAGCCATGTCTGTATTGTGGTGCAGGCGTTCTTCTCTCTGGCGGAACAATAGATAAACAAGTAAAGAAGTAAAGCCTTTGTTTGGTCTCTTTGCAGAGTTTTTCCTATAACAGAGCGGCTCCCGCAGAATAAAATCTGCACAATTAGCAGGACTGTAAAACGTCTATAAATAAACCAAATTCACCCGGCCAGTTATTCTTCTTGTATTAAGGGAAGGACGGCCTTCAGCTACAGAAACTCTGCTCTCAAGAGAAGTGGAAGGAAAACAAAACAGTAATGCTAAGAATCAGTCCGAGGCAATGGCCTCACTGCGGAGTGGACGGAAGAAATCCAGACAAAGGATCAGTGAAGAATTAAAGGGGCAACCATCTTTATCAGGCTGAAAAATCTCAAAGTATTTGTCACTTTCCTTCCTCCAGTCATCCTGGCTAGTCAGTAGGGGGTGGCACTGAGCAATGGAGAGCTGAGGACATGAAATCTGGGCTCCATTCGGAGTCATGACGGGAAAGGCAATTGGAATTTTTAAAAAAAGTAATTTTATAGAAAGTCCTTACCTTTCCCTTTGATCCTTGGGACCACTTGTGATCCCCAATTTCCTACGTGAATGTAGCTGGAGTTTGTGACTACAGAACTCCCTGCCTACTAAACTGCTACATTCACTGCTTAATCCCATCCTCATGGAATACAGAGAGTTCATAGAAGTCTATGGAGAGGAGAGGGCAAGGAGGACGAGGAGTGACCGAGAAGCAAAAACACACAAACATCCTGGAGTCAATACAGTCAGACTTCTCCAGAGCTTTATCTCTCCAGAGCTTTATCCAAATGTATACTACTCAGTTCTGTTAAAACCTGCTACAAATCTACCCTAAAAGTGGTAGAAATCTACTAAACACTTACTGTACTGTGTCTGTCCTTGCAGGTCCCTTACTGAAAAATCTGCTATAAAAGAGCTTCATCTCGGGACAACACGGTGGCTCAGTGGTTGCGGCGCTGGAGTCCTGGGTTTGAATCCTGTCAAGGACAACATCTGCAAGGAGTTTGTATGTTCTCCCTGTGTTTGTGTGTATTTCTTCCCATCCTTCAAAGACAAAATGATGGGGGAGGAAAGAGCTTCTTCCATCCCCTCTCCATAGATTTCTTCACTGTAGATCTTTCAGTGAACTGAGCATTTTAGCAGGCAGAAGATGCGCTGATAGAGAAGAATTTTTCTCTAATAAAATATATTACAAAGGTTTTTTTTTTTTTTTATATTATGAACTATCCACTGGCAAAAACTGTGTGAAATGAAGGCTACACTTTAACCCTTAAGTACTATCATGGTGTCGATCCTAATGATATGTGTATGATAGTGGTGTATAATAGACACCATGATAGTACTTGAGGGTTAAAGAGTTTTCACACTAATAACACTTACCTGCTACTTACAAGATAGGGGATTGGGACCCTCAAGTCCCCAATAGGACTGGAGATATGGTGTACATACAAGACAGTTATAGTGCCATTCTCCGTCAGTCCCATAGACGTGAATGCATAAAGTGGTCATACACTACGGTCCACTACTGCTCCATCCACCATACCAATGGCAATGAATCACAAAGTAATATCAATTCCATCTAGATTTCTCTAGAATAGAAGTGGACAAGCAGTCTCGCCAAGCAGCTCACAAGATATCGGACAAATAGTCAACCAATAAGATAAACCACAAAGGATTCCAATGCTACAAACCGATACATTGTAACGTGAATCCTGAACTCTGACAGGCAGAAAATAGATACATTAAAACTTTTCTTATTCTAAATTATCTCAAAACTGAAACAAAATGAATCCCAGCTGAAATCTGCAGCACAGAAAAATAACCCGCAGTATTAAAGCCGCAAGGATGTGGGATTGAGAGATTAGAGCTGCAGAGGCTGCAAGAGGATTATTCAGGAAGCGCGCGAGAGATTACGGCTGAAGAAGAAAAAATGATTTTATCTAAATTGCTAAGAAAAAGGAAGTGAGTTCCCGGGATGGATGCTGGCGACGCTGGCACCGCGGGATTCTGGGTAAATAATTCAGGGCGCACAAATAAAGACATTGCTGTAATCCGTGTTCTGTATCATTAAAATTTCATTTTGGACATAACAGAAGCATTACCGGCAGGGCTAGCGCCACGGACCGCGCACGACTCCCATTTACGACGCTCTGCTTTATACGGCGTAATACGCTCTTATTTATCCGGTACAATCCCTGTATTGTGCCGTGCTCTAGGACTGGCTATTGTGTGCTACAATGGAGGCACATTCACATAATGGATTGGACTGGGAAATGAATGACATAGAGGACGGTGACCTAGTTTTAATAATTAATTGGATTACATTTTCTCTATTTTTTTTTTTTTTTTTGAATAACCGATTCAGCGCATTTTACAATTACTAAATCGATGTACGGTTGGTAATCCCATATTGACTGCACATGCTAACCAACAGGAACAAGTCTCCATCTAAGATTTACGGAAGCCTCAAGAAGCAGAGGCAAGTGTCGATGTGCCAAAAGAGGCAGCTGCTAAAGGGCCCATGAGGAGAGTGGACCAAGCTTACTCTGATCCTACAGGGCCCATGAGGAGAGGGGGCCAAACTTAGTCTGATCCTACATGGTCCGTTAGGAGAGAGGACAAGCTTAGTCTGATCCTACAGAGCCCATGAGGAGAGGGGGCCAAGCTTAGTCTGATCCTACATGGTCCGTTAGGAGAGAGGACAAGCTTAGTCTGATCCTACAGAGCCCATGAGGAGAGGGGGCCAAGCTTAGACTGATTCTACAGGGCCCACAAGGAAAGGGTGTCAAGTTTAATCTGATCCTACAGGGCCCCATGAGGAGAGGGGGCCAGATTTAGTTTGATCCCACAGGGTCCATGCGGAGAGGATCCAAGCTTAGTCTGATCCTACAGGGTCCATGAGGAGAGGGGACCAAGCTTAGTCTGATCCTACGGGGCCCCATGAGGAGAGGGGGCCAAGCTTAGTCTGATCCTACAGGACTCATGAAGAGAGGGGGCCAGACTTAGTTTGATCATACAGGGCCCTTGAGGAGAGGGGGTAGGTTTAGTCTGATCCTATACTTTCTATTACACACTGCGTACTCAGAGGATCCTCTCCTTTCAGGGAAGGGGGTACCAAACAACCATATCCCAGGACAGGGGAGAGTGTTGACTAGTATTAGCAGAGAATCATGTTATGCAGCCTCCTCTAATGTGCGTATACCCCAAAGCTGGGTGCCAAAGAGTAAAGCACTAGTTTACAAAAACTAGAAATGGCAATGCGGAACAAAATTGAAAATTTTTTCAACGACGAATATCAACATTTGGAACAAAAAAAATGCAGTCTGGACCAGCTACCACCTACCCCAGCCCCAAACATAAAATGCAGCTAAGCTATGGTCAATGATCTTATCTGTACCATAATGGAACAGATTTGCAGGGTAAAGGATGGTGAAGGGACAGAGCAATAGGCCAAAAGACAGGAGAAATATGTCAGACTACTCCAGACTCCGACAATGTAGTTAAGATATAGTCATTGGTTGCGGGTAGAGTATAGTGAAGGATCAGAACAACAGCCTGAGAGACAAGAGGTCGATTTCAGATTCATAGTCAAATAGATCAGGGGTACACTCATTAAGCAGAGCTGAAGGATAAAGCATAGTGACGAAATATAAGACAATGGTGGATTTAAGACTACCTCAGACTCCAATAGACACTATTCAAGCAGACCTATAAAGCGACCATGATGTCGCACACAGATAGAGCATTACTATGAATTATTTCCAGTATGTTCTCATCCCTCGCCCTCCGCACTGTGGATACGCCATCATTGTTATACACCTTACATTAAAGATGACAGATTAAAGTAAAATGAAAACATCTGTCGTTCCTGGGATCTTCCCGAATGTAGTTAAGCGGCAGGATTTGTGCGGGATGTGACGCGATTACCGTTACTGATCGCTCTACAAGCCTCCTGCCCGTATACACCATTATAAGATAAATGCCTCCTCATGAAATAAATCCCAGGTACACAGACTATAATGTGTTAAATGTTTCAGCAACAGAAAATTATTACTGCCATTGTGGCAGATCTCCAATACGGAGGAACCGTAATAAAATAATAATATAATAAAAAGCGCTGCAAATTTATAGCAGACTTAGGACCTCACTGACTATGGTAGGCTATGGAGAAGATGGGCCAAACCATTGACACTGACTAGGCCCCAACAACTTCTCCACAGCGATATAAGGGCTCATTCACACGGAGTAAACGCCAGCTTATTCTGAACGTAAAACACGTTCAGAATCAGCGGCGTATAAAGCAGTTCCATTCATTTCTATGGGAGCCGGCATACGAGCGCTCCCCATAGAAATGAATGGGAGGCTTTTTTCACTACGAGCAGTCCCATTGAAGTGAATGGGAAGTGCCGGCGTGTACGGCTCGGCATGAGCAATCTGTTGTTCTGGTCCTCTGACAGACCAAAACAACAGAGACACGGGCACAAATGTGAACATAGAGTAACATGGGTAAAAAATATGCAAATCTATTCTCCAGGATGTAATTAGGAGAACAGTGCCTCTGTGTGCAGTCTTCTAGAGGGCAGCATCCTTAACATCATGCATGACTCAGTTAATAAGCCTACTATCATGATGCGGATTTAATTGCCAAATTAGTATTTCTATTCCAAAAGGAACAGATTCCCAGCTATGGACAGCGCTGTTTCGGTCTTTTGGACCTCCTCAGCATGGCGCAGGGATACAGATTTGGCAGAGTGAAAGACTATAGACCAGGGTCAGGGGATAACCATACACATCAGAACAGCACACAGAGGCACTGTTCTCCTAATTACATCCAGGAGAATAGATTTGCATATTTTTTACCCAGAATCCCTAGCGGAGCAGGAATGACTTGTAAGTCTCCATACTGCCTATGTAGGCACACACTCTCCCTGATGTGTACGATTATCCCCTGACCATAGAGTAACATGTAACATTGTTAAAACTGCTTAAAATATAGACTAATATATTGTAAGGGCAGGTTCACACCTGCACCCGGGTTTCCGTCTTCTGCCCGAGAAACTGAACAGGAGACGGAAAAGGGCAGTCACTTTTCATCTGAATGGGTTTGCAAAGTGACCACCCGTGAGCGGCCTCTGGTCTGCGCGGCGAAACCAATTTTTCTTAACTGGACTCAAAGTCGGACATGCAGGACTTTGTGTCTGGTTAAAAAAAAAAGCGGTTTCACCGCGGAGACCAGAAGACGCTCACGGGTGCTCAGGGGCGGACACTGATTGCCAGGTTTCCTTCTCCTGTCAGGGTTTCTCGGGCAGAAGACAGAAACCCACAAAACAGGGACGGGGCACAGGTGTGAACCCACCCTAAGACAATGAGGCCTGGTTCACATCTGCGTTTGGTATCCCGTTCGAGGAGTTGGCTTGGGGACCCCCGAACACAATACCAAACGCATCAAAAATCGGTGAGCAATGGAAGCACACAGACCCCATAGACTATAATTGGGTCCGTGTGGTTTCTGCATATTGTCCGCATGAATCATGCAGAGAGGAAAGAAGTTCTTGAAGCACTTTTCCCTCCGCATGACTTGTGCGGACAGGACGCGAAAAACACACGGACCCCATTATAGTCTATGGGGTCCGTGTGGTTTCATTGCTTACCACTTTTTAATGCATTCAGTATTCTTTTTTGGGGTTCCCCAATCCAACTCTCCGAACGGGATACCGAAAGCAGAAGTGAATCGCACCTGATACATTGCAATAGACTAACATATAGCAAGACACTGGTACATTGTAAAGTGGCAGATGTTCTCTTTATACTATATTATCCCGTACGGCGAATACACGAGGGTGTGACTGGTACACAGTTTGTTATTTTGAAGTCTTAAACCCAAATGTGTTGCTTTTTACATCCCTCGCACCCCCCTTAAGAAATATTACTTGTGCAGTATAATATGTAACAATATGTATCCTTTTCAGAACCACTGAAAGTAACCTGCTATATTGTATACTGCAATAGACTGTAATGTACTGATACACTGTAACGTGCTAGATCTCTGTATACTACTGATATACTGTTATTTATTCTGCACCATTGCCATGCTATTCCTGCACCTTGAGATATCTCATTGACTTCATGAGCATTATACTATCCCTTATCACTTATGGTAGATACATGGAGGGTGTGACTGACACAAAGTTTGTTATTTTACACCCAAATTCATGGATTTTACCTCCCTTTAAGCCTTATTGTGTGTACAATGCAGGATAAATCCATTAATTATGCAAATATTTCTCTCCAGAGGGAAAATGAAAACTTCTCTTGCTGTCATATAAAGGAAAATACAGTCAAAGCATCAAATCCCCTGGAGAATACATCGCTGCTTTGCACAATGCAGCATAAAACAGGTGGCAATGCTGGATCTCATATATTCTGTGCAACTGAAACCTCTTATCTATTACTCATATTACTCTCCCTATCAATACGTTGCCCCTGGAGTAAAGATGGTGGCAGCTACGAGTTGTACAACACTTCCAAGGAGTTGTTGCGGGACTACAGGGGTCGGTATTACCAATGACTGGATGGGGACAGATCTGTTCCTGCCTTGGTGGACTTATCAGTGCAGGGTAGGCAGAATTAGTTTGCATAGGAAATTATTAGATAAACTCAGTAACTGCGGAGAATTCCAAACTAGATATGAAAAAATGCAACAAATCCCCTCCAAAGCCCAAAGGACAAAGGAGTAAAGCCCTGAACATCTCTTTAACATCGGGAAATACTCAGAGGGAGGGAATAAGCTCTAACAGCATGAGAGATCAGTAGAGGGAAAGTGGGTTAATCTAATCTTACCAGGGCCCACTCTGTATTGCAATGTGACCACGTCGGTGGCCAGGCAGCGAGCCAAAGGAGAACCACAAACACAAAATGGCACAGGTAAAGCTAGAAGATGCCATGTGTTCTGCTGCCACATATGATGAGGTCACTTAGTATAGGATACATCACAGTAATGAAGGAATATAATGTAAATATACTGTCTTCAAAGCAGCTAAGCTAAGCACTGCTACACGGAGAAGCGGCAGAGCTCAGCACACACAGAGATGGAGCAAAGCTGAGTGTGCAGCATGGTTCAACGCACACTCAGCACTACTACATCAGATGCAGCTGAGCTGAGTGTGCAGCATGGTTCAATGCACACTCAGCACTACTACATCTGATGTAGCAGTGCTGAGTGTGCATTGAACCATGCTGCACACTCAGCTCAGCTGCATCTCTGTGTGTGCGCTGAGCTCTGCTGTGTCAGCACTGCTACATCTGAGATCGGACCACAATGGAAACTGCTGTGGACGGATCTTAGACTCCTTGTAGCCTGTATGGCATTCGGCCAATCAACGCTGGTCAATGCATTCCTATGGGAAAAAGTCAGCTCACGCATATCACAAGCTGACAGGGATCCCGACGTAATACAGTGACTTGGGCATGTTACATGCCCCCAGACATGCTTCCCCTGCTGTCCCAGTTGCATTCCAGGGTGTTGGCATCATTTCCTGAGGTTTGATAGTGGACTTGGTGAACCTCCTGAGTCGAATGGTGGGATCCCCTGAAACAAAGCATTTTTCCCCATAGACTATAATGGGGTTCGATATTCGTTTCGAATAGTCGAATATTGAGCGGCTATTCGAAACGAATATCGAATATTTTACTGTTCACTCATCTGTATTAATCACGTCTTCACATTACCATGCTCGCACATTACACATACTATAGTGAGAATATATTTATGACCTGCTTTCTTACCCGGTACCATACGATTTCTCGCATCCTGCCGTCGGTCCTGAAGTTGCATTTCAGAGTCACTGCATCTCCAACCACCACCGGAGGAAGGGGCTCAATGGTGACCGTTAAATAACCTAGAAGAGAAGAGAACGGCCTGTAAGTAATGAAACAATAGCAATTTCTGTTTCCAGATGGGTTCTAGTCAGTATGGCCAGTATTACATCTCTAATGGGGGTTGCAATCCAACTTTCCTATGCATCTGATTGTCAAACTTTGCATAGTTAGGCATATACTATATAAACCAGGCTTATAGGATTTTTGTACAGTGTAACAGAGGCCATCTTGGTTGTCACCCAGTTTTCAGAGTAAAGCTTAATAGAACAGTAATAACAAGGCAGGGGGACTATTAAGTGTAATTTCTGCCCTCTGTAAGAGATATCACAGCGTTATACATGCGGGTAATAGATATCAGGGTTATACTCAAACACTATTGATTCTGGAAAGCGTTCCTAGGAACATCTATGAACTGACAGTAAAGTCGGCGCAGACCCATAAGATCCATAGTCAGCCTCTGCAGCTGAGAACATTTCCCTTCATCGAGACCGTAAGCCGTAAGAGCAGAAAAGACTCAAGTAATCGCTCGGCTTGGTCAATACGGCCCAAGGCTGCGGCTTCTCACTTTTCTATGGAGAATCAAAAAAGAAGAGAGTAGAAAACCGGCGAATCACAGAACATAGACGACTATTTATAAAACCTGCGGCCAGAAGGAAAAGAAAAGCGAGCAGCGGAATAATTAGCAATAAGATGTCAATCACAGATGGTTGTAACCAAAACAAGGCTGGGATTCTGCGCTGATGGATTTCGTGATATTATCATGAGCTCCTAATCCTTTGCATAGACGTAGGTGTATATGATAATATTTTGCCTGCGTGCAGCAACCACTGGGTGGAGCTCAAGAGCTTACTGAATACTGTGATATCATTAAGTTCAATGTAAAAACAGTATGCAGTTAGCTTCTGAACTCCCTCTAGTGGTAGCAACTCAAATGCCGCATCCAACTCATTGATGTCATACACCACCGATCACACTGAAACCTCTGTAAGGCTGAGTCTACGCTTTGCACAGGGTGAAGTGTTACAAAAAGTTATAAATGCCACACACATTTTTTTAATTTTAGGTTTTGTTTATGCATATCCATGGGTAAAAAGGCCACAAAAATGTATACATTTCGGAGTTGATGCAGCCTTCACACCTTCGTATGTATATCAGGCTGATAACCAGCATATGGTCTTGGATAATGATAAGAAATCTGACAGCTCCTCGGCCTCGTCCCTCACACTGCAGGTAACATCAGCGCACGTTTCTTCTGTCTTTGGATTCGGTAAATGATTTCATTCTCGGTAGAAAAAGCAATTATCCACGAAGTGGCCCCCAAACACTCAGCAAGCACCCCTGTAGGAGCCTCCCTGCCATAATTACACCTGCCAAGAACTCAGCCCTTCCTGACTCAGCAAATCCGCATTCTGCTTCTCCAGCGATTCTCCACTTAGGGGTGGGGGGATCTTTGTCTGGGGGATGCTTACATCTTCACAAAGTTACTGCCTTTGAAAGTGAAAGGGTTAATGAAAGAGAGCCGACATCCATTAAACACATTAAAAAGTAGAAAAATCCTTTCATTCTCGCAAACAAGATGAATTTGCATCTCGCAGGTCATATGCAAATCAGCCGCATACAAAATGACAGCGGAAAGAACAAAGAGGCAGCGGCACGAGGTTCTGCTGTTGCATGAAAGTTGGGGGAGCCATAAGAAGGATCGCTGTGACCTATGTTTGTTATTGGTAGGGGTATAGATGTAGATGGAGGATATTCAGATGTAGCAGACTATGATTTGGCACCTGCCGTGTTGTAGAGAACTTTAGCTTGAGGGTGCATTCACACGATGTAAAGGTTGAGCGTGATCTGGCATGTATACACGTGCCGGCAGATGACGCGCTGAAAATGCTCCCATTCATTTCAATGGGAGTTAGGAGTATATACGCCGCATTATTTTGCACCCGTGATTTTGCGGCCGCATAACGCGGCGTATACGCTCCTAACTCCCATTGAAATGAGTGGGAGCATTTTCAGCGCATCATCTGCCGGCACGTGTATACGTGCCAGATCACGCTCAACGTTACATCGTGTGAATGCACCCTGACCCTGTAACATGGCGTCCCTTGAGGGGGTTGAGTTGGAGTTTGCTGCATTGAGGAGTGTGGTACATGGTGCATTGGTTATTGGTCTGGGGCTTGCAATGTCTATAATTTATGCGTAGACTGAGAAGTGGATAAAACATGGTGGAGCCAAGGCATTACTGGGGGCTAGTAGAAGGTGGAGGGTGCTAATATCTCAGGAAGGAAAATAAGGGACAAGGATTGAGGCTGGCGTATACACGGGACAAGGATTGAGGCTGGTGTTTACACGGGACAAGGATTGAGGCTGGTGTTTACAGCGGACAAGGATTGAGGCTGGTGTTTACAGCGGACAAGGATTGAGGCTGGTGTATTCACCGGACAATGATTGAGGCTGGTGCATTCACCAGACGAGGATTGAGGCTGGTGTATACACTGGATAAGGATTGAGGCTGGTGTATGCACTGGACAAGGACTGAGGCTGCTGTATACACTGGACTGTGTAAGGTTAAAATCTTGGAACTTTATCTACATCAGGGGGATATTATGGGCCTATGATAGGGCAATTGTCAGTGGGAACTTAACAGCTGAGCAGGTGGTCCTCGTAGAGCTATGGGGGCCAAACAGTCAACCAGGTGTGGGCAGACCCTTGCTGACTTATGAAGGGAGGTATCATGATTTAGGATGAGGCTTGATTCACATATGTGCATGGGTTTCTGTTCAGGAGGTACGCTTTGGGACCCCCGAATGAAAAATCTAATCCGCATAAAAAAGCGGTTACCTTAGGAACCCTGTCGACCCCATAGACTATAATGGGGTCCACGTGGTTTCCACTCGAAAAATGCTACGGGACTGCAAGTGCTACCGCTGCACCCCTATAACAACACCCCTGACCACTCGCCTGTTCCATGGTGGTGCGGACTTTCGGTCCATTATTCTTGTCTTATCCATAATTTGCTGAGATTGGAAAAACCCTTTGAGTCAGATTTAATGTTTCAATAAAATCGTGTCTTACACCGCTACTATTTTTTGCCGAGTCTGTGGATATCAGTTAGGAGACCTGGGATTATCAAGTTCGTTCCTTATTGTATTTGCACCATTTTTTTCTAGGTGTCAGCGCGAGAGTCTTTGCTTACAACCCATCACGCCGGACATCGACCTAAAACAGATTGAAGACAAGACAGCAGCAGTAAAACTCCTGACTGTAATTACTTCTAATGAGGAGCGCAAAAAATATATATTATATAGATATATATAAAGAAAACTTTTCTAGTTGTCCCTTGAAATAGACTCTCCCTGGAGCAATGCTGCGGGAAGATGAAGAACTCAGTCTAGAGAATCAAGAGACATTACATCAACTCATGGACAGCAGCTCCTTAGGTAGAACGGAGGATCATCTGTTACTGAGGGTGTTACATTATATGCGGGGTCTCTTCAACCCAAATCCCTGGTTGCAAAATCTTTTGCAAAAATAAGTCCTATAATATAAATCCTGGGTCTGTCCTAGTCAAGGCAATTCCCTGCCAGGACCTTCCTTCACCATTACTTCCTGGCACACCTTGGCATTCAGGGCATGGCCATGCCTGGCTACTGTATCATCTTTGCAATCGGTAGGAGAATAGGTAGGGGATGAGACACTGACTGACATGGACATGAAGGGAGGAGGATATATATAAACTTGTAGGCTGAGCAGAAGACCGGGAGATCCAAATGCATCACACATGTAGATACCGGCACAAATGTTCATTTACATGATATATAGGATTGAGCCGATCTTGAGATTTCAGGATCGATTTTAAAATCCCATCATTTTGCAGCCGATCCCAATCGTGAAATTTGCCCGATCGCCGATCGGAATCCGATCTTTTCCCATCCCGATCGCTCAACCCTAGTCAATGGTTTTCTATGGGAAAAGTCACTTTTACGGTTGAGCCGATCTTGAGATTTCAAAATCCGATTTACGATCATTTTTCAGCCAATCCCGATCGCGATCGTGAAATTTGCTCAGCCCTAATGATATACTGATTCCATCTCCACCAGGGTTGAGTGATTGGAATTGGAAAAGATCAGATTCTGCTCAGCGATCGAGCAAATTTCACGATCGGGATCGGCTGGAAAATGATTGGAACTCGGATTTTGAAATCTCAAGATCGGCTCAACGCTAAAAGTGACTTTTTCCATAGAGACGCATTGACTAGGGTTGAGCAATCGGGATCGGAAAAGATCGAGCAAATTTCACGATCGCTATTGGCTGGAAAATGATCGGAATTTGGATTTTAAAATCGATACTGAAATCTCAAGATCGGCTCAATCCTAATCTTTACATATTGTTCAACCTTTCTAGAAAAGACGGTCTATTGAAATATTCTAATTTCAAGAATGGCTTGATATTGTTACCTATAGAGATGCCATATATAACACTGTCTCTTAATGTACAGTCTATGCCGTACAAGAGACAGCCTTTGTTATCGTTCTAGAAGAAAATCCAATCTATCAGACTGTCCCTCTATGCATTGTGACATTGGTATATCATGAGACACCTTGATTTACTGCTGTCTTCTCTCTAGAAATGACAGTCTCTTGGTTAGCTCTCTAGTGGACAGCATTAAATCATGCTGAATGTCAGTGTGCTGTCACTTCTCCAGAAAAAACTGTATTAAATCATGGACTTCTACAGAAGAGACAGCGTTTAATCAAACTGTCTCTCAGGACAATGTGACCTCTCTAAAAGAAACAATAGAATGGAGAAGTGTGACCTCTGTAGAAGAGACAACCTTATATCACAATATCCTCTCGTTCTGTCATTTCTGTAGAAGAGACAGCTCCACCATATCCAAGACTGCCCTCACCTCTAATGGCAATGTCAACACGTCAGGCTGTCTCTCTATTGGGAGAGATTGCATTGTTCTATTAGAGATCTATTAAAGACAATTGCACATCAGACTGTCTCTTGAAGAAGTGTCATCTCTCCATAGGATAGTAATACATGAGGCACTCATTGTTGACTCCCTAGAAGAGACAGCAATAAGTCAACTCTTTACTGCTCTCCAGAAGAGGCCATAATACATCAGACTGTCTCTCAGAGCACCTTCTACAAGAGGCAACCATCAAGACTTCTATACAGAAGAGACTGCATTAAATCCCGCTCTCATGTATCATTGTCTCTTAGAGACAGCTGCAAAGACTCCATCATACTGACTCTTGATTCACTAGAAGAGATACTTCTACATATAACAGTCTCTTGGATCAACATCATCTCCTTATATGAGACAGCTATATAAGAGACTGTCTACCAGATCAATGACACCTTGAAAAGACTATTATATATCAGACAGTCTCTTGGATCAATGTCACCTCTCTAGAAGAGACTGTTTCCTCGGTCAACATCACCTTTCTAGAAGAGATGGTGATAGATGGTGATAGATCAGGCTGTCGCTTGACTCAGTGTCACCTCTCTAGAAGGGACAGCTATACGTCATACAGTCCCTTGGGTCAATGTTGTCTCTTTATAAGAGACAGCATGTATCTGACAGTCTGTTAGAGAGACATCACTCCTCTAGAGGAAGAAGGCTGTCTCTTGGATTGGTGTCACCTCTGTGGACGAGACAGTTCTACATTGCACTGTCTCTTTTGCAGCAGTGCCAGCTCTGCGGGCGCCTCTATTATCTAATCTGGGGGGTGACAGTCTTGGCATTCCCGGGCACTTTGCTCTCTTCTGCTGAAATACTGTGCACTTCCTTAATAGTTTTCCTGACCTGAGCTGGGGGCATATGGTGGGATTAATGGCCACGTCTGGACCCCCGTTCCGATCATTAATTCTCCCCGAGATGCTTAATAGCTTCTCCTGTCTCCCCGAGCTCAGACTCCCTGCTTTCTCGCTTCTTGTCTTTGCCCCCTCTCGGAAGGCACTGGAGGAGACTGGCTTATTTGGGTTATAAAGAACGGCGGCGTGATAGCATCTGAAGGCTGCGTCCGGCGCGGCCGATAGCATCTCGCCTTGTCTCTGACTCATATTTCTCGTCTGTGACTCGTATTTCTCGCTCTGTGGCTCCCTACTGGCCTCGTGCTGAGTATACAGATCAGACTGTCGGCTCCCATCTTACAAGTAAAGCCTTAGCTCATCTTAAAGGCAAAAAAAAATTGCCGCTGTCTCCTGGGAGAAGAACACAAAAACCGCACAATACAAACTACGATTTACAACACGTGTCTCCCGGCCGAAATGATATTACCACAGACTGAAGTGGTCACTGGTGAATCCACAAAGATGTCTGCTATAGCTCTGTATCACTGCAGGGGACTGGAAACACCAGGGAGAATCATTCGGGGGACTTTGGCAAACACATCCCCGATGATGGCATACATAATCTATCAATGATTAGGGGTAAGGGCGGGTTCACACCAGCGCCCAGTCTCTGCTTTAGCCAATCCGGCAGGTGTCCGTCTTCTTCCCCAAGAAACTGGACAGAGGACGGAAACTCGGCGGTCAGTTTTCGAACCCATTCACTTGAATAGGTTTGTAAAGTGACCGTCTGTGTGCGTTTTCTGCCTCTCTGCGGCGAAACTGTTTCTTTTTAACAGGACACAAAGTCCTGTATGTCCGATTTTGTGTCCGGTAAAAAAAACGGATTCGCCGCGGAGAGGCAGAAGACCTACACGGATGGTCACTTTGCAAACCCATTCAAGTGAATGGGTTTGAAAACTGACCGCCGGGTTTCCGTCCCCTGGCAGAAGATGGAAACACACTGAATTGGCTAAAGTGGAGACCGGACGCAGGTGTGAACCCGTCCTAACTGAACTGCGTTCTACATATCCACAAGGGGTCGCAATATATAAAATGCTTGAGACCCAGCAGCGTTACAAGATTTTTATATCACTTTTTGTCTCCAACATTTAGCCACAATATACTCCAGTCACATCCAGAGCTATACTAATCCTTTTGGAATGAAAGTAGGGCTGGGTGATTACCGTATATACTTGAGTATAAGCCAAATTTTTAAGCTTTTGTGCTGAAAAAGCCCCCCTCAGCTTATACTCGAGTCAAGCAAAAAAAAAATTATTTTTTTTTAATTTACTTATTTTTATTTTTATTTTATTTTATTTTATTTTTTTTTTGGGGGGGGGGATTCTATGCACCAGCACCCAGCATCTACTGCACCCAAAAACCATTTTAATTTCTGAAATTTTCCAGTAGCTGCTGCATTCCCCCCTCGGCTTATACTCGAGCCAATTAGTTTTCCATTTTTTGTGGTAAAATTAGGGGGGTCGGCTTATATTCGGGTCGGCTTATACTCGAGTATATATGGTAATTGAAAAACTACCAAAACTCAACATCCGGGTAACCAATGTGTTTACAATATTTGCAGTTTTGTTCAGACCGAACACGTCCGAACTGAAAATGTTATTATTATACTCTGGGGTCTCTTATAATAAGCAGAGGCCCAGGGGAGGTGAACAAACATAAAAAAAACCCTGTTACTCACCTCTCCATGGATCTGGTGTGACTCCTTGCTTCTGCCTGCCATAAGAGATCATTAAGGTCTGTGACTGGGCTGCAGTGATCACGCGGCATCGCAACGTGACATCAGTCATAAGTGCCGAAGACAGCAGGGGGGTCGTGCTGGAGAGGTGAGTAACCATGTTTTTATGTATGATCACCTTCCCCTGAGCCTCTGCTTCTTATACTCTGGGGTCTAAAGGGACTCCAGTGCAGAATAGAAGTTTTGGGTTTGGCAGTGTTCGGTCGGAATGAAACCACAAAGTGAACCTTGTGAGAGCCCTATATCAAAGTACAGTAAATTATGATAAATCCGTTAGACGTATGCCATAAAGTTACAACATCAACAACATAACATATAAAAAAATAAACTGCTACATGCAGCTTTAGATGTGACTGGAGTATAAAATACAATAATTGCAGTAAGATAGTTGAAAATTGACTCCACTTTCTATGCCAATTTAAACAGTTAAATTCCATTTATAGTTTGTTGTTTGCGGCTTCAAAACATAGAAACAAGTTTACAAGAGACCAATATGTAGCAAGGAGAACATCCATGTAAAACAAAAAGCTATTTCTCGGCAGCCCGGGGCCAGTGTCTGTGCCGGGTGATTAATAATGCAGCACAGGATCTAAGGACTCCGAGAATTCACTTTTGACGGACTGAGGTTTCATCAGGTGGAAGAAACAAGCAAGCAGCTGCTTCACCTACAAGAGACTCGGATATTGTACATCTCAAGACTACAGCCTCATGTGCTCAAGATGTATAGGTAGTAATAAACTCAATGATGGCTCCAGGTTTCCAGAACATTACAGTCCGGACTAGTCATTGTAGCCAGTGAGCAGGACAGTTTGGTACTTGGGATTTGTCTCTTCTAAGCCTGGAAATAAAGAATCAAGAGAGAGCTCAAGAGCATTCAGGTCTAGAATAGTAAAAATATTGTCTAGATCCTTGGTGGTCTAGAGGGATGAAGAAAATTAGCTTCTACATCCTTGGTGGTCTACGGCAGATAGTGGTGACATCTGTGGTGATCTAGGACAGTGAAGGGATTAATGTCAATATTCCTGGGAATGTAGGGTAGTGGAAAAGATAATGTCAGTATCTCTGGTGGTCTAGGGCAATGTAGGGGTTAACATAAATAATATTACTGTCTTTAGAAATGAAAGGGTTAATGGCAGTATTCCTGACAGTCTAAGGCAGTGAAAAGTATCAGGAAAGGATCCCTGGTGGTCTAGGGCACTGAGGCTGTTAGTTATAGTAACCATTGGAGTCTAGGGCAGTTATACTGTTACACGTCCTGTACCAATTCCTCATGGTTTTCTAGATCTCTTAGTCATTTGATATATACATGTGATATACAGTCCATAGTCATGTGATGGACAGTCCATAGTCATGTGATGGACAGTTCATGGTCATGTGATATACAGTCCATGGTCATGTGATATACAGTCCATGGTCATGTGATATACAGTCCATAGTCATATGATGGATAGTCCACAGTCATGTGATATACAGTCCAAAGTCATGTGATGGACAGTCCATAGTTATGTAACATACAGTACATAATCATGTGATGCACACACAGGTGCATGGCTCGTTATAGTCACAGCACAGTAATCAGACATCTAATTGGTAACGAGCTGTGCACCTTTGTAATCACCACATGACCATGGACTGCATATCACATGACCATTGATCTGACAGTGGAAAACCCCTTTAAGGTTTAACTAAAATTGACACCATCAGAGACAGCCCCTCTACCCAACTACTTACTGTTCCTCATCCCTGACCTGTTTCTCCTCCATCACTGATGAAAAACTCTCCTCCCTAATATCCAAATCCCACCTCACCTCCTGCGCGCTTGACTCGATCCAGTCACATCTCATCCCCAAACTCACTGATATCATTACTCCAGTCCTAACTCATCTCTTCAATCTATCCCTAACCAATGGATCCTTCCCCTCAGCCTTCAAACACGCCACTGTCACTCCTATACTTAAGAAACCGTCCCTCGACTCGTCCTCTCCTGCCAACTATCGTCCCATCTCACTTCTCCCGTACGCCTCAAAACTTCTTGAGCAGCATGTCCACTCAGAAATCTCCTCCTATCTCTTGTCCAACCGTCTCGTCCTGGCACTCCACTGAAACTGCCCTAACAAAAGTCACCAATGACCTGCTAACCGCCAAAGCCAAGCGCCATTACTCTGTCCTCCTCGACCTCTGCCTTTGACACAGTCGACCACTCCCTCCTGTTAGAAATTCTCTCATCCCTTGGTATCTCAGACCTGGCCCATTCCTGGATCTCCTCATACCTCACCGACCGCACATTCAGCGTCTCCCACTCGCACACCACCTCCTCACCGCGCCCTCTCTCTGTAGGTGTCCCCCAGGGCTCCGTCCTAGGACCCCTCCTGTTCTCCATCTATACCCTTGGCCTGGGCCAACTCATAGAATCTCATAGTTTCCAGTACCATTGCTATGCTGACGACACCCAAATCTACATCTCTGGACCAGACATCACCTCCCTGTTGGCCAGAGTTCCAGATTGTTTAGCAGCCGTAGCCTCCTTCCTCTCCTCCCGCTTTCTCAAACTCAACATGGAGAAAACAGAGTTTATCATCTTCACCCCACCCTATATGGCCCCTCCACCTGACCCATCTATCAAAGTTAATGGAACCCCTCTTACCCCTGTCCCACAGGCCCGATGCCTTGGGGTAACCCTGGACTCTGACTTATCCTTCAAGCCACATATTCAAACCCTCAACACCTCCTGCCGCCTCCAGCTCAAGAACATCCACCGAATCCGCTCCTTCCTCACCCCGGAAACTACCAAGATGCTCGTCCAGGCCCTCATAATCTCCCGCCTAGACTACTGCAACACCCTTCTCCATGGACTCCCATCAAACACCCTCGCCCCCCTCCAGTCCACCTTAAACTGCGCTGCTCGCTTAATCCACCTCACCCCCCGATCCTCATCGGCTGCTCCCCTCTGCCAGTCCCTCCACTAGTTACCCATAGCCCAGCGAATTGATTTCAAGCTACTAACGCTAACATACAAAGCCATCCACACCCTGTCCCCGCCATATATCTCTGACCCAATCTCCCGCTACCTGCCCACACGTAACCTCAGATCCTCCAATGACCTCCTACTCCGCTCTGCTCTCATCCGCTCCTCACACAACCGTCTCCAAGATTTCTCCCGTGCATCCTCCATACTCTGGAACTCCTTACCACAACACATAAGACTGACCCCCACAATCACAGGCTTCAAGAAGGCCCTGAAGACTCACCTATTCAGGAAGGCCTACAACCTCCAATAACACTATCACCGCACCGCCATCTGTACAGTCTCCCCCTCTCCTTCTGTCTCTACCCCCTTCCCTCATAGACTGTAAGTCCTCACGGGCAGGGCCCTCTACCCCACTGTGCCAGTCAGTCATTGTTAGTATTATATCTACCTGTATATTCTGTGTACTGTATGTAACCCCCAAATGTAAAGCACCATGGAATTAATATAATAATGTAAAGCACCATGGAATTAATATAATAATGTAAAGCACCATGGAATTAATATAATAATGTAAAGCACCATGGAATTAATATAATAATGTAAAGCACCATGGAATTAATATAATAATGTAAAGCACCATGGAATTAATGGTGCTATATAAATAAATAAATAAATAAATATCTAAGTATCCCCATTGGCCTCAAGCAATGAAATGGTTAATGTAAGGAAGCCTAGCTGGAAAATAGAGGAAGGATAATACTGCATACCTGGGGTCTAATGGCTACTCACTCATGTAGGCTCCAATGTTGTCGAGGCTGAACAAGGATAGTTCAGCTTCCTATTTCTTCCCTGCACTAATCATAGATATAAGTGCAAGGAGGAATTATGGAGGACTGTGCAGCTGTAACTGTAAGACTGCACAGTTCTCCATATGATTGGGCAGAAAGTTACTAGCTTGGTTTCTGTAGATGTAAAACCTTGGACCCAAGGGTTGGATCTGACACCAGGGCATGTGTCCAGCACCCAGATCCCCACTCCCCTATTTCATTCATTGGTATGACCTGTACTATACGGACTATCTAAATCTACCTCCTTTTTCTGTTACTGCCATTGCAAAGCAGAGAAGGGAACTTCATTGAGATCATATTCATTCAGTCTGCCAGCCCCGTTAATACAGGTCAAACCATTAAGAACAGAGAAACAGACTCGCCCTAAATGGAGGAGACACCGATCAGCCCAGTCGCACAGTCTAGAAAAATGAGTACTGAAGATTACTACTGTATAATAGATAATGACAGGATTAGATACAGCAGCTCACCAGACAGCATCACATTTCATGTGCTTAGATACAGCAGCTGTGAAGCTTTGGAATTTCGCCATTATGTAGATACGCCGTCCCATTATCTCAATTGCTCAGCTTTATTGAACTATTTTGCATCTCGTGCCCTGAGCTCTGGGATTTGCATGTGTAAAGATTGGTGTCACCGAGTAAAAGGTCACAGTTAACGGCGACAGATACAAGGACATCTCTGGTATCTCCTTCCCTCGTTCGTCCATGTTGCCATTACCGCATTTCATCCAGAGAGGTGTCGCCTGGGACCAATGACCTAAACTGAATGAAGCCTCTGACAGGAACAATCGCGCAGTGGCACGGAGGTGACGCTTCTGTTCCGCTCTCGTGCAAAAAAAAAGAGGCCACTTAATGCACTAATGGAATTATTTTGGCTTCTTCCTGAGCTCCTTATTGACCTTGGAAAGTGAGGGCTGGGAGGTTGCTGCAATCAAACACAGCGATTTCCCGCCACACCGATTAGTATGCGGAGAGAGGCAGCGTCGCCTTCAGCCGGGAGAGAGACGGCCTGAAAGGTGTCATTTTTCACGCGCTGACACAATCCTCTCCCTCGCTCCCTACAAACGCCTGATATTTATCGAAGGAAGGGATATACATATACATATATATTTTAGGTGAAGGGAGCGAGAGATGCCGGGTCCCTTGAGGGGAAAATAGATCTCATTTGCCACTTCCTTCAAGGAGAGATTTGTGAGGCTCAGAGTTTACTGCCTGTCACTTCCCGCCGCTGCTAACGAGCAATGTTCTGCGGTATCGCAACAGCTCCAGGGTTCTTGGTCTCTGTGGCTTCGCAGGCTATTACCTGTAATCCAGTACCCAGGACAATGAAAGCGTAAGCTCTTGGGACCAAACCCTACTGTGAACCAATGTAGAGAAGCTACAGATGGAATAGAGGACAACACTCGCTATACCGGAGTCATACACAGGGAATTAGGATTATATTCATTGAATGGGATTATATTTACTATATCACAGAAAGTAAAGGAAGAGATGAAAAAAGAAACATGGCGGATGTCTGTCTATTCACAAACACAGAATATTCCACAACTGCATTAACTATTTCTTGGGAGGGTCAATGTGTACATATATTACATTACTTATCCTGTACTGATCCTGAGTTACATCCTGTATTATACTCCAGAGCTGCACTCACTATTCTGCTGGTGCAGTCACTGTGTACATACATTACATTACATTACTTATCCTGTACTGATCCTGAGTTACATCCTGTATTATACTCCAGAGCTGCGCTCACTATTCTGCTGGTGCAGTCACTGTGTACATACATTACATTACTTATCCTGTACTGATCCTGAGTTACATCCTGTATTATACTCCAGAGCTGCACTCACTATTCTGCTGGTACAGTCACTGTGTACATACATTACATTACTTATCCTGTACTGATCCTGAGTTACATCCTGTATTATACTCCAGAGCTGCACTCACTATTCTGCTGGTACAGTCACTGTGTACATACATTACATTACTTATCCTGTACTGATCCTGAGTTACATCCTGTATTATACTCCAGAGCTGCACTCACTATTCTGCTGGTGCAGTCACTGTGTACATACATTACATTACTTATCCTGAGTTACATCCATTATTATACCCCAGAGCTGCACTCACTATTCTGCTGGTGCAGTCACTGTGTACATACATTACTTATCCTGTGCTGATCCTGAGTTACATCCTGTATTATACTCCAGAGCTGCATTCACTATTCTGCTGTTACAGTCACTGTGTACATACATTACATTACTTATCCTATACTGATCCTGAGTTACATCCTGTATTATACTCCAGAGCTGCATTCACTATTCTGCTGTTACAGTCACTGTGTACATACATTACATTACTTATCCTGTACTGATCCTGAGTTACATCCTGTATTATACTCCAGAGCTGCACTCACTATTCTGCTGGTGCAGTCACTTGTGTACATACATTACATTACTTATCCTGAGTTACATCCATTATTATACCCCAGAGCTGCACTCACTATTCTGCTGGTGCAGTCACTGTGTACATACATTACTTATCCTGTGCTGATCCTGAGTTACATCCTGTATTATACTCCAGAGCTGCATTCACTATTCTGCTGTTACAGTCACTGTGTACATACATTACATTACTTATCCTGTACTGATCCTGAGTTACATCCTGTATTATACTCCAGAGCTGCGCTCACTATTCTGCTGGTACAGTCACTGTGTACATACATTACATTACTTATCCTGTACTGATCCTGAGTTACATCCTGTATTATACTCCAGAGCTGCACTCACTATTCTGCTGGTACAGTCACTGTGTACATACATTACATTACTTATCCTGTACTGATCCTGAGTTACATCCTGTATTATACTCCAGAGCTGCGCTCACTATTCTACTGGTACAGTCACTGTGTACATACATTACATTACTTATCCTGTACTGATCCTGAGTTACATCCTGTATTATACTCCAGAGCTGCACTCACTATTCTGCTGGTACAGTCACTGTGTACATACATTACATTACTTATCCTGTACTGATCCTGAGTTACATCCTGTATTATACTCCAGAGCTGCACTCACTATTCTGCTGGTACAGTCACTGTGTATATACATTACATTACTTATCCTGTACTGATCCTGAGTTACATCCTGTATTATACTCCAGAGCTGCGCTCACTATTCTACTGGTACAGTCACTGTGTACATACATTACATTACTTATCCTGTACTGATCCTGAGTTACATCCTGTATTATACTCCAGAGCTGCACTCACTATTCTGCTGGTACAGTCACTGTGTACATACATTACATTACTTATCCTGTACTGATCCTGAGTTACATCCTGTATTATACCCCAGAGCTGCACTCACTATTCTGCTGGTGCAGTCACTGTGTACATACATTACTTATCCTGTGCTGATCCTGAGTTACATCCTGTATTATACTCCAGAGCTGCATTCACTATTCTGCTGTTACAGTCACTGTGTACATACATTACATTACTTATCCTGTACTGATCCTGAGTTACATCCTGTATTATACTCCAGAGCTGCGCTCACTATTCTGCTGGTACAGTCACTGTGTACATACATTACATTACTTATCCTGTACTGATCCTGAGTTACATCCTGTATTATACTCCAGAGCTGCACTCACTATTCTGCTGGTACAGTCACTGTGTACATACATTACATTGCTTATCCTGTACTGATCCTGAGTTACATCCTATATTATACTCCAGAGCTGCGCTCACTATTCTACTGGTACAGTCACTGTGTACATACATTACATTACTTATCCTGTACTGATCCTGAGTTACATCCTGTATTATACTCCAGAGCTGCACTCACTATTCTGCTGGTACAGTCACTGTGTACATACATTACATTACTTATCCTGTACTGATCCTGAGTTATATCCTGTATTATACTCCAGAGCTGCACTCACTATTCTGCTGGTGCAGTCACTGTGTACATACATTACATTACTTATCCTGTACTGATCCTGAGTTACATCCTGTATTATACTCCAGAGCTGCGCTCACTATTCTGCTGGTGCAGTCACTGTGTACATACATTACATTACTTATCTTGTACTGATCCTGAGCTACATCCTGTATTATACTCCAGAGCTGCGCTCACTATTCTGCTGGTACAGTCACTGTGTACATACATTACATTACTTATCCTGTACTGATCCGGAGTTACATCCTGTATTATACTCCAGAGCTGCGCTCACTATTCTGCTGGTACAGTCACTGTGTACATACATTACATTACTTATCCTGTACTGATCCGGAGTTACATCCTGTATTATACTCCAGAGCTGCGCTCACTATTCTGCTGGTGCAGTCACTGTGTACATGCATTATATTACTTATCCTGTACTGCTCCTGCATTGGTGTGACTTTTATGAAGGGGCTCAATTACATATATCCAGACCCCCTATAATAATACTAGTCCCCAGATTATCATAAATTAATTAATAGAAAAAAAAAGGCACCATTTTTATTTATGCCATTTAATGATCACCTTAAATATTTTTGGGTGATACTGAATATATATTGACATTCATTTATAGTTATACGACTAAGGGGCTAGAGCGCCCAGAAATGCGTCAGCCAGCTATGATGTTTTAGTCACTTTTTGGGGAGAGTTTTTCACTTGCACATTTGTACCTGTAAAATGATGAATTTTAAAAGGATGAAATAAAGAAGGAGCTTTTAAGAAACACATGAGTGCAGACCGATTTTCTTCATATATTGGACTAATCGAGCTCCAGGAGTCCGGAGCCAACTGGCCGTGCACCCAGTGAACCATATATGTGAACCAACAGAAGCGGTGAGCTATAGACTCTCCTTACTATTTTTCATAAGTTATTTAATAATAAATTTTTTTGCTAAAGCCTTATTTAAATATTTTCTTCATTAGGTATGTTTCTCTGAGATCAACCTCTTTCTTTCCCTACATACGTATTAGATATAGAGACATCTCTCTATATACTAGGACATTGTATGCTTAGAAAATATATTTAATTAATATAAATATAAAAATATATTTAATTAAATATACAATGTACTGGCATATAGAAATACATAAGTAAGCATCATGTAGCTAGACGCTACAGCGATGCCTCCGGTCTGTGCCAGTCGCTACATTGGCTGCCTATTCATTATAGAATAAAATATAAAGTTATTACTCTCATCCACAAGGCTCTCCATAATGCCGCACCTCCATACATTTCTTCCCTCATCTCTGTCTACCGCCCAACCCGTGCTCTCCGCTCACTCAATGACCTAACACTTACATCCTCTATTATCAGAACCTCCCACGCTCGTATACAAGACTTCTCCCGAGCTGCACCACTTCTCTGGAATGCTCTACCCCGGACAATCAGATTAACTCCCAACTTCTACAGTTTCAAACGCAAACTAAAGACGCATCTTTTCAGACAAGCCTATCACAATTCCTAATGCACAAAATTGTCTGAACACTGTATAAGCAATGCCGCCCCTGCTACCTCTTGTGTCACCCCCTCTACCTCATAGATTGTAAGCTCTTTTGAGCAGGGCCCTCAGTCCCATTGTGTGAAATGACGTTCTTTGTTATGTATGTCTGTATCTGAACCCTATAAATTGTACAGCGCTGCGGAATATGTTGGCGCTATATAAATAAAATGTATTATTATTATTATTAAAATAATAATAATAATAATAATAATAAATATCTCTATATACCAATATGTAGGCACAGTTCAATACTATTGCAGTTTGGTATAAAAAAAACGTCGATTGAAGTTAATAGAGCTTGTGGCTCAGTCACTTGAGTAACAGCCTTACATACTCTTTTTCCTGGGTTCAAAACCCAGCAGATACCTATAGTAAGAAAAATCAAGTTAATATAGTGTAACCGGCAGCCCGGTCAAAGAAGACTCTTCTGCAGCAGACAGACTATTCTTGTTGGTTTATTGTTCAAGTTATCACATGCTTTCTATTGCCTTGCAATAATGTTAACTCTGTTCTATAAAGTTGTTCTGTTTGCAATGACATAAGGATATGCTCTATGGTCTAATGTTTTTAATACATGCTGTGGCCAACCCTCGGTATAAACTGAACCTTGGTCCGTAAAATTGACTCTACTCCGTTGATTTTGTGTTACGACAAGCCTTGTGATGTAAGGTTGACGGAGCCCAGCTATGCTATACACTCAGCTATGCAAAATATAACCCCAAAAAGTATCAGAGAAGTCACATGCAATACAAGGATCAGTTCATGGGGGTTAGAAGAACAGAGTACAAGACATGTCCTGGTTTAACGGTCCCGCCAAGAAGGGAGCACAGTAGGGAGCATACTTAGTATATTGGGCGCTGAAATGATCAGCAAAGGCTGCAAAGGAATGGAGGGGGGTCCGGGTAAAGAAGAATTTGCAACTGTGCCGGAATCAGTGTAGCGGAGCTTATTAAAGGAGGCAAAGAGTTGCAGTTGGTGATGGGTTCTTCTTAGGAGTAATTGAATATTATGGCTTCTGATGCATGATGTGAGCAGGGTGCTGCGGTTTATGCAGAGCGCTATCTTTTCTCTTGAGTTATTACAAACCACAGGGCTCGTGCTGTAGGTCCTCATACACCGAGCAATGATTTCTTCCCGTTAATTAAACCACGTATGGTGCGTTGCTTCCGAGAACGGATTTATACATTTGTTCTAAGACGAAGGGAGCTGAACAGCATCACTCCCAGGATCGCCAAGCTCCGAGAAGAAAAAATAAAAAGATTTATATAGGTCACCAAGCTTACAAGTCCTGGTCGTAATGCTTGCATCCTCTGTATATGCTCCCAGGCGGTCCGAAGTCCATCCGTCAGAGCACAGATGTATGAATGTGTCTGATTTATCCTGTAATATTACATCTCTAGTACGACATAAAGGAGAGCAGAGAATAAAGAGGAAGAAAGCGGTAATTATAGGAGCTGTAGATACTACATATAGTACACACATGTAGGATACACATCATTAAGGACGGGTTCCCATGGGAGACCACAATGGAATTCACAGACGGGGGATAAACTGATATAATTAACAGCCTATAATGAAATGCAACAAAAGTGATATCTATGTCAGACTGACACCAGCAAAAGTCACATCAGCAATTAGATGCCGAGAATCAGAAACGACCCACTTATAGCTTCAGGAATAACACGCCTCATCTAGGACGGCATCTCGAGGACATGGAGTGATCCTTAGTAATGATATGAGCCGTATCCTTCATATAACGTATAATGTAAACCAGAATGTTCCCGTATACTGACAGCAAGCAGAGGGCTTTACAGTGATGAAGATTGGAAAAGAAAAGGTTTTATTGTATCCTTTTGCAAATACTTGGGGGATTGTAAGAAACTCCCTGGTCCAATGTGGCTACTATTCTGACACATACTGGTCTATATTGCCTGGTCACATCTCAACGAGCAGGACATGTCAGTCAATGGCTTCCTGAGGATGACTGCAACCACCGATCGGATGAGTAGTCATTTCGTTGTCTTGAGAGGGATGAGGAAGGTAGAGACCGGGACCAGGCTACTTTGGAATGAGAGCAATGGAAAATTGGCGAGTGTTGCTTTATGGTTTTAATCCAATCCTGAGTCGGGATTCTTCTGCTCTTATAGACCCCTTTTTGTTAGAAATTAAACTGATAGGACCCCCGTGATGGTCAATGCGAGTATCAAGTGATCAGAAGTAGGTTCTTCCAGAAGGTGTAGTTGTCTTGAGCCTGGGCAAACTAGTTGTGCTTTACCAGTCCATCAGAGATAACTCCATGTTTGATCAGCTCTCCTAACCCGTCTGCTTTGAAGGTAGGGTCTTACCTGCCTGAGGCAGTGCCATCTACTGGATCCCCACCAGGAAGAACTTGTAACTACTCCATTGGAGCATCGACCCCACCCGTGATCCATGACCATACCCTGCATGCAGTCTCCCAACAGAACCACCATAGGAGAAATTACGTAGAAACAAATAGGATACCCATGTAAGGCACCGATGCACTGGGTCCTATACTTAGGACAGGTCATCAATATGTAATTAGTGGTGATCTAACACCCACACCGGTGGCTAAAGAGACCAAAGCCCTCAGTAGCTCCCATCACTGAATAGTATTGTCATAGTACAGTAGTGCCATATACTCAGTCCAGTCACATTAATGTGACCACCTGTCAAAATCCAGAATAACCACCTTTGGCAGAGCGGACCGCAGCGAGACGTGCAGGAAGAGAGCGGATGTTGTGATGATGATCACTGGGATGTTGAGCCATGCCGACTCCAGTGCCGTGGTCAGCTGCGCTAGGTTACGCGGTTGAGCATCCATGGCGCGAACAACCTGATCGAGGTGATCCCACAGATTCTTGATTGAGTTCAAGTCCGGGGCATTTGCTGGCCAAGGGAGTACGGTAAACTCATCCTGGTGCTCCTCTAACCACGCACGTACACTGCGAGCTTTATGACATGTTGTTGTCCTGCTGGTAGATGCCATCATCCTGAGGAAAAACAATTCACATGTAGGGGTGAACATGGTCCGCAAGGATAGATGCATACTTGTGCTGATCCATCGTGCCTTCCACAATGATGAGTGGACCCAGATGGCTGATGACACGTGCCTTCTGCCATTAGTTATTTAACGCTAATGTCAAAAGTAGGCGGTGGTCACATTAATATGACTGGACTGTGTATATCGTATTGGCTGCGTTTGGTATTTGGTACTGCCCCATTCATTTGGATGGGACCAAGTTGCTGACGTACCATGTGACCGGTGAACAGGGAAGAGTCTGCGTCTCTTTAAACAGCTGATCTGTGAGGGGGTCCCAAGTGTCGAACCCTTACTGATCACATATTAATGACTTATCCAAAGGATACATTGTTAATATTTAAGTCCAGGAAAACCCCTTTAAGGGTAACTTATGGAGTCCCATTATACTATTGGTGTCTTAAACCTGACAACCCTTTCCAACAATGCGACGACTAATACGTGCAACAACGTTGCTACCAGCACAGCGACCACCACATCCCGCAATGTCACATTTTTCTCCTCTTTCCTCGCCATTTTCTTAGTCATCAGGTTCAATCTTCTTTGCAAGTAGAGAAACAGCATCAAGTACCATAAAATCATTATCATTTGGCCCATCACATGGTACATATTACTTTCGCTGCTCCAGTAAATCACAGCTTCTTGTAAGAATTATCTCAAGTTAAATGAGCAGCGTCTCATCGGCGAAGATCTCTCACAGTCTAATGATGCTTTGTGCTGCGGGGCCTACAGGACGGATGGGCCGGGGCCACCTCCCTCCGGGGACCGTCGCTGATCGCCTTGCAGGACAAACGGCAGAATAAATATTTTAGCCGAGTTAAGTGTTGCAAAGTATAATTCAATTTGGCAGCACAGTCATAGACTTGACACTTCAGAACGACTGTGGTCTTTTTCACACGCGGCGCGTTATTACTCTGCTAATTAATAATCCGGCCGCTCGAAGGACAAATGGATGCAAATCCAAACTCATTAATATTTAATTGGGAACGAAAGACTTAGCTTCTTCATGCACATAAACATCCGTGTAAGCGAGGCCTCAGAAGACGTGAAATATCCCCCCCAGTAAATGAAAGGAATCGCTTGTTAGCCATACAGGGGCCTATAAATAGCAGAGCCGGGCTACAGCGAGACCCGGATTAGACACAGTGTAGCAGAGCTAGGAGGTAGGGGGCAACTGGACACTGGGTAGGTGGGTAACGCCAATAGTATATCTTCATAATAGCATCTTATTAAAGACACATGAGCCAAATATTACATAAAACATCACCATACAGACATTGGGGGCCAAATACTCTCACTGCACTCTACTGATATCCAATCTATACATGGACGAAGCCAAACAGCTCTAATGGGATCCAACAACTGGGAAAGCAAGTGTATAAATTCGTAGATGGAGCCCCCCAACTTCTTGAAAAACTTTGTACAAGATTTTGGAGGTGTATGTGGGAATTTGTGCCCATTCATCCAGAAGAACAATTATGAGGCCTCATGCTGATGTCAGACATTGATAGGTCCTGCTAACCATCTACAGTTTAGATTACCCCAGGTCAGGGCTCTCTGCCATCAGACAAGGTCTTACACACCCAACTGCTCAAAAATACCTTTATAGACCTTCCTTTGTACTATCTCTGTACTGTGACATCACTGTGTGTATTATCCTGTACTGTGACATCACTGTGTGTATTATCCTGTACTGTGACATCACTGTGTGTATTATCCTGTACTGTGACATCACTGTGTGTATTATCCTGTACTGTGACATCACTGTGTGTATTATCTCTGTACTGTGACATCACTGTGTGTATTATCTCTGTACTGTGACATCACTGTGTGTATTATCTCTGTACTGTGACATCACTGTGTGTATTATCTCTGTACTGTGACGTCACTGTGTGTATTATCCCTGTACTGTGACGTCACTGTGTGTATTATCTCTGTACTGTGACATCACTGTGTGTATTATCTCTGTACTGTGACATCACTGTGTGTATTATCTCTGTACTGTGACATCACTGTGTGTATTATCTCTGTACTGTGACATCACTGTGTGTATTATCTCTGTACTGTGACATCACTGTGTGTATTATCCCTGTACTGTGACATCACTGTGTGTATTATCACTGTACTGTGACATCACTGTGTGTATTATCCCTGTACTGTGACATCACTGTGTGTATTATCTCTGTACTGTGACATCACTGTGTATTATCCCTGTACTGTGACATCACTGTGCGTATTATCTCTGTACTGTGACATCACCGTGTGTATTATCCTGTACTGTGACATCACTGTGTGTATTATCCCTGTACTGTGACATCACTGTGTGTATTATCCTGTACTGTGACATCACTGTGTGTATTATCCCTGTACTGTGACATCACTGTGTGTATTATCCTGTACTGTGACATCACTGTGTGTATTATCCTGTACTGTGACATCACTGTGTGTATTATCCCTGTACTGTGACATCACTGTGTGTATTATCCCTGTACTGTGACATCACTGTGTGTATTATCCCTGTACTGTGACATCACTGTGTGTATTATCCCTGTACTGTGACATCACTGTGTGTATTATCCCTGTACTGTGACATCACTGTGTGTATTATCCCTGTACTGTGACATCACTGTGTGTATTATCTCTGTACTGTGACATCACTGTGTGTATTATCCCTGTACTGTGACGTCACTGTGTGTATTATCTCTGTACTGTGACATCACTGTGTGTATTATCCCTGTACTGTGACATCACCGTGTGTATTATCTCTGTACTGTGACATCACCGTGTGTATTATCTCTGTACTGTGACATCACTGTGTGTATTATCTCTGTACTGTGACATCACTGTGTGTATTATCTCTGTACTGTGACATCACTGTGTGTATTATCCCTGTACTGTGACATCACTGTGTGTATTATCACTGTACTGTGACATCACTGTGTGTATTATCCCTGTACTGTGACATCACTGTGTGTATTATCTCTGTACTGTGACATCACTGTGTATTATCCCTGTACTGTGACATCACTGTGTGTATTATCTCTGTACTGTGACATCACCGTGTGTATTATCCTGTACTGTGACATCACTGTGTGTATTATCCCTGTACTGTGACATCACTGTGTGTATTATCCTGTACTGTGACATCACTGTGTGTATTATCCCTGTACTGTGACATCACTGTGTGTATTATCCTGTACTGTGACATCACTGTGTGTATTATCCTGTACTGTGACATCACTGTGTGTATTATCCCTGTACTGTGACATCACTGTGTGTATTATCCCTGTACTGTGACATCACTGTGTGTATTATCCCTGTACTGTGACATCACTGTGTGTATTATCCCTGTACTGTGACATCACTGTGTGTATTATCCCTGTACTGTGACATCACTGTGTGTATTATCTCTGTACTGTGACATCACTGTTTGTATTATCCCTGTACTGTGACGTCACTGTGTGTATTATCTCTGTACTGTGACATCACTGTGTGTATTATCTCTGTACTGTGACATCACTGTGTGTATTATCTCTGTACTGTGACATCACTGTGTGTATTATCTCTGTACTGTGACATCACTGTGTGTATTATCTCTGTACTGTGACATCACTGTGTGTATTATCCCTGTACTGTGACATCACTGTGTGTATCATCACTGTACTGTGACATCACTGTGTGTATTATCCCTGTACTGTGACATCACTGTGTGTATTATCTCTGTACTGTGACATCACTGTGTATTATCCCTGTACTGTGACATCACTGTGTGTATTATCTCTGTACTGTGACATCACCGTGTGTATTATCCTGTACTGTGACATCACTGTGTATATTATCCTGTACTGTGACATCACTGTGTGTATTATCCCTGTACTGTGACATCACTGTGTGTATTATCCTGTACTGTGACATCACTGTGTGTATTATCCCTGTACTGTGACATCACTGTGTGTATTATCCCTGTACTGTGACATCACTGTGTGTATTATCCCTGTACTGTGACATCACTGTGTGTATTATCCCTGTACTGTGACGTCACTGTGTGTATTATCTCTGTACTGTGACATCACTGTGTGTATTATCTCTGTACTGTGACATCACTGTGTGTATTATCTCTGTACTGTGACATCACTGTGTGTATTATCTCTGTACTGTGACATCACTGTGTGTATTATCTCTGTACTGTGACATCACTGTGTGTATTATCCCTGTACTGTGACATCACTGTGTGTATTATCACTGTACTGTGACATCACTGTGTGTATTATCTCTGTACTGTGACATCACTGTGTGTATTATCTCTGTACTGTGACATCACTGTGTGTATTATCCCTGTACTGTGACGTCACTGTGTGTATTATCTCTGTACTGTGACATCACTGTGTGTATTATCTCTGTACTGTGACATCACTGTGTGTATTATCTCTGTACTGTGACATCACTGTGTGTATTATCTCTGTACTGTGACATCACTGTGTGTATTATCTCTGTACTGTGACATCACTGTGTGTATTATCCCTGTACTGTGACATCACTGTGTGTATCATCACTGTACTGTGACATCACTGTGTGTATTATCCCTGTACTGTGACATCACTGTGTGTATTATCTCTGTACTGTGACATCACTGTGTATTATCCCTGTACTGTGACATCACTGTGTGTATTATCTCTGTACTGTGACATCACCGTGTGTATTATCCTGTACTGTGACATCACTGTGTATATTATCCTGTACTGTGACATCACTGTGTGTATTATCCCTGTACTGTGACATCACTGTGTGTATTATCCTGTACTGTGACATCACTGTGTGTATTATCCCTGTACTGTGACATCACTGTGTGTATTATCCCTGTACTGTGACATCACTGTGTGTATTATCCCTGTACTGTGACATCACTGTGTGTATTATCCCTGTACTGTGACGTCACTGTGTGTATTATCTCTGTACTGTGACATCACTGTGTGTATTATCTCTGTACTGTGACATCACTGTGTGTATTATCTCTGTACTGTGACATCACTGTGTGTATTATCTCTGTACTGTGACATCACTGTGTGTATTATCTCTGTACTGTGACATCACTGTGTGTATTATCCCTGTACTGTGACATCACTGTGTGTATTATCACTGTACTGTGACATCACTGTGTGTATTATCTCTGTACTGTGACATCACTGTGTGTATTATCCCTGTACTGTGACATCACTGTGTGTATTATCCCTGTACTGTGACATCACTGTGTGTATTATCCCTGTACTGTGACATCACTGTGTGTATTATCCTGTACTGTGACATCATTGTGTGTATTACCCCTTTACTGTGACATCACTGTGTGTATTATCTCTGTACTGTGACATCACTGTGTGTATTATCCCTGTACTGTGACATCACTGTGTGTATTATCTCTGTACTGTGACATCACTGTGTGTATTATCTCTGTACTGTGACATCACTGTGTATTATCCCTGTACTGTGACATCACTGTGTGTATTATCCCTGTACTGTGACATCACTGTGTGTATTATCCCTGTACTGTGACATCACTGTGTGTATTATCCCTGTACTGTGACATCACTGTGTGTATTATCACTGTACTGTGACATCACTGTGTGTATTATCTCTGTACTGTGACATCACTGTGTGTATTATCCCTGTACTGTGACATCACTGTGTGTATTATCCTGTACTGTGACATCACTGTGTGTATTTTCCCTGTACTGTGACATCACTGTGTGTATTATCCCTGTACTGTGACATCACTGTGTGTATTATCACTGTACTGTGACATCACTGTGTGTATTATCTCTGTACTGTGACATCACTGTGTGTATTATCCCTGTACTGTGACATCACTGTGTGTATTATCCTGTACTGTGACATCACTGTGTGTATTATCCCTGTACTGTGACATCACTGTGTGTATTATCCTGTACTGTGACATCATTGTGTGTATTACCCCTTTACTGTGACATCACTGTGTGTATTATCTCTGTACTGTGACATCACTGTGTGTATTATCCCTGTACTGTGACATCACTGTGTGTATTATCTCTGTACTGTGACATCACTGTGTATTATCCCTGTACTGTGACATCACTGTGTGTATTATCCCTGTACTGTGACATCACTGTGTCTATTATCCTGTACTGTGACATCACTGCGTGTATTATCCCTGTACTGTGACATCACTGTGTGTATCATCCCTGTACTGTGACATCACTGTGTGTATTATCCCTGTACTGTGACATCACTGTGTGTATTATCTCTGTACTGTGACATCACTGTGTGTATTATCCCTGTACTGTGACATCACTGTGTGTATTATCCCTGTACTGTGACATCACTGTGTGTATTATCCCTGTACTGTGACATCACTGTGTGTATTATCTCTGTACTGTGACATCACTGTGTATTATCCCTGTACTGTGACATCACTGTGTGTATTATCCCTGTACTGTGACATCACTGCGTGTATTATCCCTGTACTGTGACATCACTGTGTGTATTATCCCTGTACTGTGACATCACTGTGTGTATTATCCCTGTACTGTGACATCACTGTGTGTATTATCTCTGTACTGTGACATCACTGTGTGTATTATCCCTGTACTGTGACATCACTGTGTGTATTATCCTGTACTGTGACATCACTGTGTGTATTATCCCTGTACTGTGACATCATTGTGTGTATTACCCCTTTACTGTGACATCACTGTGTGTATTATCTCTGTACTGTGACATCACTGTGTGTATTATCCCTGTACTGTGACATCACTGTGTGTATTATCTCTGTACTGTGACATCACTGTGTGTATTATCCCTGTACTGTGACATCACTGTGTGTATTATCTCTGTACTGTGACATCATTGTGTGTATTACCCCTTTACTGTGACATCACTGTGTGTATTATCTCTGTACTGTGACATCACTGTGTGTATTATCCCTGTACTGTGACATCACTGTGTGTATTATCTCTGTACTGTGACATCACTGTGTGTATTATCTCTGTACTGTGACATCACTGTGTATTATCCCTGTACTGTGACATCACTGTGTGTATTATCCCTGTACTGTGACATCACTGTGTGTATTATCCTGTACTGTGACATCACTGCGTGTATTATCCCTGTACTGTGACATCACTGTGTGTATTATCCCTGTACTGTGACATCACTGTGTGTATTATCCCTGTACTGTGACATCACTGTGTGTATTATCTCTGTACTGTGACATCACTGTGTGTATTATCCCTGTACTGTGACATCACTGTGTGTATTATCCTGTACTGTGACATCACTGTGTGTATTATCCCTGTACTGTGACATCACTGTGTGTATTATCCTTGTACTGTGACATCACTGTGTGTATTATCTCTGTACTGTGACATCACTGTGTGTATTATCCCTGTACTGTGACATCACTGTGTGTATTATCCTGTACTGTGACATCATTGTGTGTATTATCCCTGTACTGTGACATCACTGTGTGTATTATCTCTGTACTGTGACATCACTGTGTGTATTATCCCTGTACTGTGACATCACTGTGTGTATTATCTCTGTACTGTGACATCACTGTGTGTATTATCTCTGTACTGTGACATCACTGTGTATTATCCCTGTACTGTGACATCACTGTGTGTATTATCCCTGTACTGTGACATCACTGTGTGTATTATCACTGTACTGTGACATCACTGTGTGTATTATCCCTGTACTGTGACATCACTGTGTGTATTATCCCTGTACTGTGACATCACTGTGTGTATTATCCCTGTACTGTGACATCACTGTGTGTATTATCCTGTACTGTGACATCACTGTGTGTATTATCCTGTACTGTGACATCACTGTGTGTATTATCTCTGTACTGTGACATCACTGTGTGTATTATCACTGTACTGTGACATCACTGTGTGTATTATCCCTGTACTGTGACATCACTGTGTGTATTATCCTGTACTGTGACATCACTGTGTGTATTATCCCTGTACTGTGACATCACTGTGTGTATTATCCCTGTACTGTGACATCACTGTGTGTATTATCACTGTACTGTGACATCACTGTGTGTATTATCCCTGTACTGTGACATCACTGTGTGTATTATCTCTATGCTGTGTATTACCTGTATAATGTGTGTGGCACAAAGCCCTTTACACCAAAAATGTGGCATACTACCCCTTTTGTGCCCGCTCACAAGCAGCAGAAGGGAACAGGGACAACAATGGCGTGATTTATACCTGACATCCACGCCAGTACCTTATTGGCACAGATTTCAGCTCTGGCACACAGGAGTGCATCTGTTTTATTAGAAGGACAGAGCCTCTTAATAATTCAGGAACATTTTGTGCCAACCGGGAACTTGATTAAGACAATCTTAGTATATTCCCCCTATGTGGTGCATCATTGGAGCACGTAAGGGCTGTGCGCCAAGCATGCATCACATTTATACACATCTACGTCAGAAAACTAGTGTATATGTGTTAGCAAATTCCCCCCAGTAAATTTTACATTTCCTTGGAATGCAGCTCTGGTTGTGAATGGAGAATAGATGTCTCGATTAAAAAGCGCCAGTGGATTTCCAAAGCGATAACATGACAGACCTAACCAGCAATGTGCCTAGATGTTGTGACTGATGGCGTGCTGTACATGAGACTATTGTGCAGTTCCCCAGTCTTCCTGGCAGTAAGCAGTGTCAGCACCTTCCCTGGCTCCATGACTGGCTGCACAGTGCAAATACCATATTAACACTCTGACCAAACAATTAAGCACCTGTAATTAAAAACCAGCTCATGCTGGAGAGTGCTGGGTATTTTTAGTGGAGCGCTTAATTATGTACCTCTTGCCTCAGTTATTAAGATAAATGAGAAAGATGCCTTATCGCATGCACTAATTACTACATCTGCACGATCAGCTCGGTGGCACCCGTAAACACATGTTCCAGCACCCTCCGTTACAGGGATAGCAGCGGTCATATGCTCTGGCGAGGAGAACAAGGCATAGCAGATGCGAGGGAGATTCTATTATTCATTGCAATTTGCAGAGGAGCTAGTTACTGACACCAGACATGTGCATACGTGTCCGACCACCCATAAATCCTCACGCCATTCTCTGCAGTCAGTGCAGGACACTCTACGGTGCAGAAACTGAAGGGCAAAACTGGAATTATTACAAGAGCAATGATATCTGGAGAGCAAAGAAAAGATGTAGAATATAGAGAAATAGATATAAATGTAAATTAAGAAATTACAGCATTGCTATATTTCCCGTGCAGTTATGTACAAGGAATTTGCAGGTACGTGCAGGTATACAGGTGTGCCCCAATGTGACCTTGACCAAATGGAGATAGGTTTGTGATAGACCCCTCTGACTAAGGCCCGGTTCACATCTGCGTTCCGGTTTCCGTTCAGGGAGACACACCCCCCCCCCCCCCCCCGTGCGGTCCAGTTTCCTTAGGTAACCGCTATTTTATGCGTGTAGGTTTCCGTTTGGCACAGTCCCCAAGCGGACTCCCCGGACAGAAACCCAAACGCAATAGTGAATGGGGCTTACGTAGTCCAGATCCTTCTTTTCCACAATCTTGATGGACTGTAGGATGGCCCCTGAACATGACACCACTGATGGGATGTTACAGTAGATCCGTGCAGGAAATCCTCTGTGAGCTAACGCACCGTATCACAAAACTACCTCCTGTTTGTTCTCGCACTTATACATTGCAACAAGCCTAGCTTCTGGGTGTAAACATCAATGCCTTCACTCATTGACAGCCAGCAGAGATGGTGAATTTGGTAGAAACCTAAAGTGCATACTGATTTTGATTAACCTTTTTGCTGCAGCTCTTTTTATGCACCAAGAAAGGCAGATCATCGCAATATCCTCCATTCGAACATGGCTAAAGAAGAACCCTGAAAATTCACAGACTATGAAGACTGAAAATAGAAGTCATGTCCTATTTTTGGCCATTTTCATGATTACCTCCAGACACTGGGAGATCCGTGAACACAGATATCCCTCAAGTGCGAGACCACCGTGAAAAATGAATGGCGTTGGTTTGTGGAAATCATGGTAACACAACAGAAACCCAATCGATCCCATTACAATCAATAGTGTCCTTTAGGCACCATCAATGTCCATCATTAAAGGGATCTGTGCCAGCTTGCTTTCCTATACGAGATCATGGAAAGCGGCATTGGAAATGGGAACCCATATAGGACGATGTAAGATTTTGGGCGGCACGTGGACCTTCTCTCCAACCCTCCAGCCATAATGGACTGATAAGTGTGTCACCGTTTCGGGCCCTTGGAGCTGCGCTCTATGAGGTATAGAATTATATAATACAACTGCTTAGATTGAATAATGAAAATGACTGCACTTTTCTCTCACTGCTACTAATGATTTTCCTATCTATTCATTAAATGGTAATTACTAGAGATGAGCGAACACTAAAATGTTCGAGGTTCGAAATTCGATTCGAACAGCCGCTCAATGTTCGTGTGTTCGAACGGGTTTCGAACCCCATTATAGTCTATGGGGAACAGATACTCGTTAAGGGGGAAACCCAAATCCGTGTCTGGAGGGTCACCAAGTCCACTATGACACCCCAGGAAATGATGCCAACACCTCTGGAATCACACTGGGACAGCAGGGGAAGCATGTCTGGGGGCATCTAACACACCAAAGACCCTCTATTACCCCAACATCACAGCCTAACAACTACACACTTTACACACTCAATACCACCTCTCTGACAGTAGGAAAACACCTTGAAACGTGTATTTAGCACTTGCAGTGAGGAGAGCTTGTCACCAGCAGTGAATTTGGCCCTTGTAGTAAGTTGAGGTTGGCACCAACATTTGTTTTGAAAATCAGGGTGGATTGAGCCTCTAACCAGCAGAGTTTGGGCAAATTCATGGTGGAGGGAGCCTCTAAAAACCCCAGTTTGGACCAATTCATGGTGGAGGGAGACTCTAAAAACCCCAGTTTGGACCAATTCATGGTGGAGGGAGCCTCTAAAAACCCCAGTTTGGACCAATTCATGGTGGAGGGAGCCTCTAACCAGCCCAGTTTGGGCAAATTCATGGTGGAGGGAGCCTCTAACCAGCCCAGTTTGGACCAATTAATGGTGGAGGGAGCCTCTAACCAGCCCAGTTTGGACCAATTAATGGTGGAGGGAGCCTCTAACCACCCCAGTTTGGACCAATTCATGGTGGAGGGAGCCTCTAACCAGCCCAGTTTGGACCAATTCATGGTGGAGGGAGCCTCTAAAAAACCCAGTTTGGACCAATTCATGGTGGAGGGAGCCTCTAAACAGCCCAGTTTGGGCAAATTCATGGTGGAGGGAGCCTCTAACCACCCCAGTTTGGACCAATTCATGGTGGAGGGAGCCTCTAAACAGCCAAGTTTGGACCAATTCATGGTGAAGGGAGCCTCTAAAAACCCGTTTGGACCAATTCATGGTGGAGGGAGCCTCTAAAAACCCCAGTTTGGACCAATTCATGGTGGAGGGAGCCTCTAACCAGCCCAGTTTGGGCAAATTCATGGTGGAGGGAGCCTCTAACCAGCCCAGTTTGGACCAATTAATGGTGGAGGGAGCCTCTAACCAGCCCAGTTTGGACCAATTAATGGTGGAGGGAGCCTCTAACCACCCCAGTTTGGACCAATTCATGGTGGAGGGAGCCTCTAACCAGCCCAGTTTGGACCAATTCATGGTGGAGGGAGCCTCTAAAAAACCCAGTTTGGACCAATTCATGGTGGAGGGAGCCTCTAAACAGCCCAGTTTGGGCAAATTCATGGTGGAGGGAGCCTCTAACCACCCCAGTTTGGACCAATTCATGGTGGAGGGAGCCTCTAAACAGCCAAGTTTGGACCAATTCATGGTGAAGGGAGCCTCTAAAAACCCGTTTGGACCAATTCATGGTGGAGGGAGCCTCTAACCAGCCCAGTTTGGGCAAATTCATGGTGGAGGGAGCCTCTAAACAGCCCAGTTTGGGCAAATTCATGGTGGAGGGAGCCTCTAACCAGCCCAGTTTGGACCAATTCATGGTGGAGGGAGCCTCTAACCAGCCCAGTTTGGGCAAATTCATGGTGGAGGGAGCCTCTAAACAGCCCAGTTTGGGCAAATTCATGGTGGAGGGAGCCTCTAACCAGCCCAGTTTGGACCAATTCATGGTGGAGGGAGCCTCTAACCAGCCCAGTTTGGGCAAATTCATGGTGGAGGGAGCCTCTAAACAGCCCAGTTTGGGCAAATTCATGGTGGAGGGAGCCTCTAACCAGCCCAGTTTGGACCAATTAATGGTGGAGGGAGCCTCTAAACAGCCAAGTTTTGGGAAATTCATGGTGGAGGGAGCCTCTAACCAGCCCAGTTTGGACCAATTCATGGTGGAGGGAGCCTCTAACCAGCCCAGTTTGGACCAATTCATGGTGGAGGGAGCCTCTAAACAGCCCAGTTTGGGCAAATTCATGGTGGAGGGAGCCTCTAAAAAACCCAGTTTGGACCAATTCATGGTGGAGGGAGCCTCTAATTAGCCCAGTTTGGACCAATTAATTGTGGAGGGAGCCTCTAACCAGCCCAGTTTGGACCAATTAATGGTGGAGGGAGCCTCTAACCACCCCAGTTTGGGCAAATTCATGGTGGAGGGAGCCTCTAACCAGCCCAGTTTGGACCAATTAATGGTGGAGGGAGCCTCTAAACAGCCAAGTTTTGGGAAATTCATGGTGGAGGGAGCCTCTAACCAGCCCAGTTTGGACCAATTCATGGTGGAGGGAGCCTCTAAACAGCCCAGTTTGGGCAAATTCATGGTGGAGGGAGCCTCTAACCAGCCAAGTTTGGACCAATTCATGGTGAAGGGAGCCTCTAAAAACCCGTTTGGACCAATTCATGGTGGAGGGAGCCTCTAACCAGCCCAGTTTGGGCAAATTCATGGTGGAGGGAGCCTCTAAACAGCCCAGTTTGGGCAAATTCATGGTGGAGGGAGCCTCTAACCAGCCCAGTTTGGACCAATTCATGGTGGAGGGAGCCTCTAACCAGCCCAGTTTGGGCAAATTCATGGTGGAGGGAGCCTCTAAACAGCCCAGTTTGGGCAAATTCATGGTGGAGGGAGCCTCTAACCAGCCCAGTTTGGACCAATTAATGGTGGAGGGAGCCTCTAACCAGCCCAGTTTGGGCAAATTCATGGTGGAGGGAGCCTCTAAACAGCCCAGTTTGGGCAAATTCATGGTGGAGGGAGCCTCTAACCAGCCCAGTTTGGACCAATTCATGGTGGAGGGAGCCTCTAACCAGCCCAGTTTGGGCAAATTCATGGTGGAGGGAGCCTCTAAACAGCCCAGTTTGGACCAATTAATGGTGGAGGGAGCCTCTAACCAGCCCAGTTTGGGCAAATTCATGGTGGAGGGAGCCTCTAAACAGCCCAGTTTGGGCAAATTCATGGTGGAGGGAGCCTCTAACCAGCCCAGTTTGGACCAATTCATGGTGGAGGGAGCCTCTAACCAGCCCAGTTTGGGCAAATTCATGGTGGAGGGAGCCTCTAAACAGCCCAGTTTGGGCAAATTCATGGTGGAGGGAGCCTCTAACCAGCCCAGTTTGGACCAATTAATGGTGGAGGGAGCCTCTAAACAGCCAAGTTTTGGGAAATTCATGGTGGAGGGAGCCTCTAACCAGCCCAGTTTGGACCAATTCATGGTGGAGGGAGCCTCTAAACAGCCCAGTTTGGGCAAATTCATGGTGGAGGGAGCCTCTAAACAGCCAAGTTTGGACCAATTCATGGTGAAGGGAGCCTCTAAAAACCCGTTTGGACCAATTCATGGTGGAGGGAGCCTCTAACCAGCCCAGTTTGGGCAAATTCATGGTGGAGGGAGCCTCTAAACAGCCCAGTTTGGGCAAATTCATGGTGGAGGGAGCCTCTAACCAGCCCAGTTTGGACCAATTCATGGTGGAGGGAGCCTCTAACCAGCCCAGTTTGGGCAAATTCATGGTGGAGGGAGCCTCTAAACAGCCCAGTTTGGGCAAATTCATGGTGGAGGGAGCCTCTAACCAGCCCAGTTTGGACCAATTAATGGTGGAGGGAGCCTCTAAACAGCCAAGTTTTGGGAAATTCATGGTGGAGGGAGCCTCTAACCAGCCCAGTTTGGACCAATTCATGGTGGAGGGAGCCTCTAACCAGCCCAGTTTGGACCAATTCATGGTGGAGGGAGCCTCTAAACAGCCCAGTTTGGGCAAATTCATGGTGGAGGGAGCCTCTAAAAAACCCAGTTTGGACCAATTCATGGTGGAGGGAGCCTCTAATTAGCCCAGTTTGGACCAATTAATTGTGGAGGGAGCCTCTAACCAGCCCAGTTTGGACCAATTAATGGTGGAGGGAGCCTCTAACCACCCCAGTTTGGGCAAATTCATGGTGGAGGGAGCCTCTAACCAGCCCAGTTTGGACCAATTAATGGTGGAGGGAGCCTCTAAACAGCCAAGTTTTGGGAAATTCATGGTGGAGGGAGCCTCTAACCAGCCCAGTTTGGACCAATTCATGGTGGAGGGAGCCTCTAAACAGCCCAGTTTGGGCAAATTCATGGTGGAGGGAGCCTCTAAAAAACCCAGTTTGGACCAATTCATGGTGGAGGGAGCCTCTAATTAGCCCAGTTTGGACCAATTAATTGTGGAGGGAGCCTCTAACCAGCCCAGTTTGGACCAATTCATGGTGGAGGGAGCCTCTAACCAGCCCAGTTTGGGCAAATTCATGGTGGAGGGAGCCTCTAAACAGCCCAGTTTGGGCAAATTCATGGTGGAGGGAGCCTCTAACCAGCCCAGTTTGGACCAATTAATGGTGGAGGGAGCCTCTAAACAGCCAAGTTTTGGGAAATTCATGGTGGAGGGAGCCTCTAACCAGCCCAGTTTGGGCAAATTCATGGTGGAGGGAGCCTCTAAACAGCCCAGTTTGGGCAAATTCATGGTGGAGGGAGCCTCTAACCAGCCCAGTTTGGACCAATTCATGGTGGAGGGAGCCTCTAACCAGCCCAGTTTGGGCAAATTCATGGTGGAGGGAGCCTCTAAACAGCCCAGTTTGGGCAAATTCATGGTGGAGGGAGCCTCTAACCAGCCCAGTTTGGACCAATTCATGGTGGAGGGAGCCTCTAACCAGCCCAGTTTGGGCAAATTCATGGTGGAGGGAGCCTCTAAACAGCCCAGTTTGGGCAAATTCATGGTGGAGGGAGCCTCTAACCAGCCCAGTTTGGACCAATTAATGGTGGAGGGAGCCTCTAAACAGCCAAGTTTTGGGAAATTCATGGTGGAGGGAGCCTCTAACCAGCCCAGTTTGGACCAATTCATGGTGGAGGGAGCCTCTAACCAGCCCAGTTTGGACCAATTCATGGTGGAGGGAGCCTCTAAACAGCCCAGTTTGGGCAAATTCATGGTGGAGGGAGCCTCTAAAAAACCCAGTTTGGACCAATTCATGGTGGAGGGAGCCTCTAATTAGCCCAGTTTGGACCAATTAATTGTGGAGGGAGCCTCTAACCAGCCCAGTTTGGACCAATTAATGGTGGAGGGAGCCTCTAACCACCCCAGTTTGGGCAAATTCATGGTGGAGGGAGCCTCTAACCAGCAGAGTTGTGGGAAAGCAGGGTGGAGGGAGCCTCTAACCAGCAGAGTTGGTGGAAATCAGGGTGATGGGAGCCTCTAACCAGCAGAGTTGGGGGAAATCATGTTGGAGGGAGCCTAGTATTAGCAGAATTGTGCAACGCTTATGGTGGATGAGTATGAGGATGCGGAGGAATTGGAGAGGTTGAGTACAGACATGGAGTTTCATGTTGGGGTGCTTTACACAGGTGGGCACAAAAATGAAGGCTCTATCCAGTGGTGGTTCATTTTTATCAAAGTGAGCCGGTCGGCACTCTCAGCTGACAGACGGGTGCGCTTGTCAGTGATGATGCCACCGGCTGCACTGAACACCCTCTCAGATAGGACGCTGGCGGCAGGACAGGACAGCACCTCCAAGGCATATAGGGCAAGTTCAAGCCACAGGTCCAACTTCGACACCCAATACGTGTAGGGCGCAGAGGGGTCGGAGAGGACAGGGCTGTGGTCGGAAAGGTATTCCCGCAACATGCGCCTATACTTCTCACGCCTGGTGACACTAGGACCCTCCGTGGCGGCACTTTGGCGAGGGGGTGCCATCAAGGTGTCCCAGACCTTAGACAGTGTGCCCCTCGTTTGTGTGGACCGGTGAGAACTTGGTTGCCTACTGGAGGAACTGCCCTCCCTGCCGCCAACGTCACATGCTGGAAACATCTCCATCATATTCTGCACCAATTGCCTGTGGCAAGCATTGATGCGATTGGCCCTCCCCTCTACCGGAATAAAAGACGAGATGTTGTTTTTATACCGGGGGTCAAGGATAGCAAAGATCCAGTACTGGTTGTCCTCCATGATTTTGACAATACGCTTGTCGGTTGTAAAGCACCCCAACATGAACTCAGCCATGTCTGCCACAGTGTTAGTTGGCATGACTCCTCTGGCCCCACCGGAAAGTTCAATCTCCATTTCCTCCTCATCCTCCATGTCTACCCATCCGCGCTGCAACAATGGGACGATTCGAAGTTGCCCGGAAGCCTCCTGTATCACCATCACATCATCGGACAACTCTTCTTCCTCCTCCTCCTCCTCCTCCTCCTCCATTAAACGCAGTGAAGCGGACAGATGTGTGGACCTACTCTCCAGCTGTGACGGATCGGATGCTATCCCTAACTCCTCTGTGTGATCTGAGTTATCCCTGATGTCAATCAGGGATTCTCTCAGAACACACAAGAGCGGGATTGTAAGGCTCACCATCGCATCCTCAGAGCTCACCCTCCTTGTGGACTCCTCAAAGACCCGTAGGATGTCACAAAGGTCTCTCATCCATGGCCACTCATGGATGTGAAACTGAGGCAGCTGACTTTGTGGCACCCTAGGGTTTTGTAGCTGGTATTCCATCAAAGGTCTCTGCTGCTCAACCACTCTATTCAACATCTGAAACGTTGAGTTCCAGCGTGTGGGGACGTCGCACAAAAGCCGGTGTTGTGGCACATGCAGGCGTTGCTGGAGAGATTTTAAGCTAGCAGCGGCTACTGTCGACTTGCGAAAGTGGGCGCACATGCGCCGCACTTTCACCAGTAGCTCTGGAACATTGGGGTAGCTCTTTAGGAAACGTTGCACCACTAGGTTGAAGACGTGGGCCAGGCATGGAACATGTTGGAGTCCGGCAAGCTCCAGAGCTGCTACCAGGTTCCGGCCGTTATCACAAACGACCATGCCTGGGCCCAGGTGCAGCGGCTCAAACCATATTGCCGTCTCATCGAGGAGGGCATCCCTCACCTCGGAGGCAGTGTGCTGTCTGTCCCCCAAGCTGATCAGCTTCAGCACAGCCTGCTGACGTCTACCAACGCCAGTGCTGCAACGTTTCCAACTCGTAGCTGGGGTCAATCTAACAGCGGAGGAGGAGGCGGTGGCGGAGGAGGAGGCGGTGGCGGAGGAGGAGGCGGTAGAGGAGGAGGAGGAGGGGGGTGTTCTTCTCGTGTCCCTGCCAGGAATGTTAGGCGGGGAGACGAGGTACACCGGGCCAGTTTGGGAAGCAGTCCCAGCCTCAACTACATTCACCCAGTGTGCCGTCAGTGAAATGTAGCGTCCCTGTCCGCATGCACTTGTCCACGCGTCGGTGGTCAAGTGGACCTTTGTGCAAAGCGCGGAACTAAGGGCCCGCCTGATGTTGAGTGACACGTGCTGGTGCAAGGCGGGGACGGCACACCGGGAGAAGTAGTGACGGCTAGGGACGGCATAGCGAGGTGCCGCAGTTGCCATCAGGTCCAGGAAGGCGGGAGTTTCAACAAGCCGGAACGCCAACATCTCCTGGGCCAGCAGTTTAGCGATGTTGGCGTTCAAGGCTTGCGCGTGTGGGTGGTTAGCAGTGTATTTCTGCCGCCGCTCCAATGTCTGAGAGATGGTGGGTTGTTGTAAAGAAACGCCTGATGGTGCCTTTGATGGTGCAGGAGAAGGAGATAAGACAGGACCAGGGGAGGATGAGGTAGAAGTCAACAAAGTGGCGGAGGCAGATGAAGTGGTGTCCTGGCTCGTCCTCTGGAGTGCATCGCCAGCACAGTCAGCAGTGGCAGTGGCAGAGGCAGAGGCAGTGGCAGTGGCGTGAACGGCAGGCGGCCTTTGTCCTGCCGTTGCTGCCTGCCACTGATTCCAGTGCTTGGATTCCAAATGACGGCGCATTGAAGTGGTGGACAGGTTGCTCTTCTCAGAGCCCCTAATCAATTTCGAGAGGCAAATTGTGCAGACAACACTATATCTGTCCTCGGCGCATTCCTTGAAAAAACTCCACACCTTCGAGAAACGTGCCCTCGAGGTGGGAGTTTTTCGGGGCTGGGTACGAACTGGAACATCTTGGGAGATTCCGGGTGTGGCCTGGCTTCGCCTAAGCTGCTGACCTCTGCCTCTGCCTCTAGCTACCCTTTTTGGTGCTGCACCTGCCTCAACATCCACACTACTTTCCCCGCTTGACATCCCCCCTGTCCAGGTCGGGTCAGTGTCCTCATCATCCACCACTTCCTCTTCCAACTCCTGTCTCATCTCCTCCTCCCGCACAATGCGCCGGTCAACTGGATGCCCTGACGGCAACTGCGTCACATCATCGTCGATGAGGGTGGGTTGCTGGTCATCCACCACCAAATCGAACGGAGATGGAGGAGACTCTAGTGTTTGAGCATCTGGACACAGATGCTCCTCTGTTAGGTTCGTGGAATCGTGACGTGGAGAGGCAGGTTGAGGGACAATGAAAGGAGCGGAGAACAGCTCTGGGGAGCAGGGACAGTTTGGGTTATTGTTCTGTAAAGCTTCGGAATTTTGGGAGGAAGGAAGACAAGACTGTTGGGTAATAGGAGGAGAGGAGGCAGAGTCTGACTGGCTGCTGGACAATGTGCTGTAAGCGTTCTCTGACAGCCATTGCAAGACCTGTTCCTGGTTCTCGGGCCTACTAAGGTTTGTACCCTGCAGTTTAGTTAATGTGGCAAGCAACCCTGGCACTGTGGAGTGGCGCAATGCTTGCTGCCCCACAGGAGTAGGCACGGGACGCCCTGTGGCTTCACTGCTACCTTGCTCCCCAGAACCATTCCCCCGACCTCGCCCACGGCCTCGTCCACGTCCCTTTCCGGGAGCCTTGCGCATTTTGAATTCCTAGTTAGAAATTGGCACTGTATACCAGTAGTAAAAATTGTGGGTGCACGTAACCCCAATATATTCTTTGAATTCCCAGTCAGAAACTGGCACTATATGGCAGTAGCAAGAAATGAGGGTATTTGTATTCCCAATATACTCTTTGAATTCCCAGTCAGACAATGGCACTGTATACCAGTAGTAAAAATTGTGGGTGCACGTAACCCCAATATATTCTTTGAATTCCCAGTCAGAAACTGGCACTATATGGCAGTAGCAAGAAATGAGGGTATTTGTATTCCCAATATACTCTTTGAATTCCCAGTCAGACAATGGCACTGTATACCAGTAGTAAAAATTGTGGGTGCACGTAACCCCAATATATTCTTTGAATTCCCAGTCAGAAACTGGCACTATATGGCAGTAGCAAGAAATGAGGGTATTTGTATTCCCAATATACTCTTTGAATTCCCAGTCAGACAATGGCACTGTATACCAGTAGTAAAAATTGTGGGTGCACGTAACCCCAATATATTCTTTGAATTCCCAGTCAGAAACTGGCACTATATGGCAGTAGCAAGAAATGAGGGTATTTGTATTCCCAATATACTCTTTGAATTCCCAGTCAGACAATGGCACTGTATACCAGTAGTAAAAATTGTGGGTGCACGTAACCCCAATATATTCTTTGAATTCCCAGTCAGAAACTGGCACTATATGGCAGTAGCAAGAAATGAGGGTATTTGTATTCCCAATATACTCTTTGAATTCCCAGTCAGACAATGGCACTGTATACCAGTAGTAAAAATTGTGGGTGCACGTAACCCCAATATATTCTTTGAATTCCCAGTCAGAAACTGGCACTATATGGCAGTAGCAAGAAATGAGGGTATTTGTATTCCCAATATACTCTTTGAATTCCCAGTCAGACAATGGCACTGTATACCAGTAGTAAAAATTGTGGGTGCACGTAACCCCAATATATTCTTTGAATTCCCAGTCAGAAACTGGCACTATATGGCAGTAGCAAGAAATGAGGGTATTTGTATTCCCAATATACTCTTTGAATTCCCAGTCAGACAATGGCACTGTATACCAGTAGTAAAAATTGTGGGTGCACGTAACCCCAATATATTCTTTGAATTCCCAGTCAGAAACTGGCACTATATGGCAGTAGCAAGAAATGAGGGTATTTGTATTCCCAATATACTCTTTGAATTCCCAGTCAGACAATGGCACTGTATACCAGTAGTAAAAATTGTGGGTGCACGTAACCCCAATATATTCTTTGAATTCCCAGTCAGAAACTGGCACTATATGGCAGTAGCAAGAAATGAGGGTATTTGTATTCCCAATATACTCTTTGAATTCCCAGTCAGACAATGGCACTGTATACCAGTAGTAAAAATTGTGGGTGCACGTAACCCCAATATATTCTTTGAATTCCCAGTCAGAAACTGGCACTATATGGCAGTAGCAAGAAATGAGGGTATTTGTATTCCCAATATACTCTTTGAATTCCCAGTCAGACAATGGCACTGTATACCAGTAGTAAAAATTGTGGGTGCACGTAACCCCAATATATTCTTTGAATTCCCAGTCAGAAACTGGCACTATATGGCAGTAGCAAGAAATGAGGGTATTTGTATTCCCAATATACTCTTTGAATTCCCAGTCAGACAATGGCACTGTATACCAGTAGTAAAAATTGTGGGTGCACGTAACCCCAATATATTCTTTGAATTCCCAGTCAGAAACTGGCACTATATGGCAGTAGCAAGAAATGAGGGTATTTGTATTCCCAATATACTCTTTGAATTCCCAGTCAGACAATGGCACTGTATACCAGTAGTAAAAATTGTGGGTGCACGTAACCCCAATATATTCTTTGAATTACCAGTCAGAAACTGGCACTATATGGCAGTAGCAAGAAATGAGGGTATTTATAACCCCAATATATTCTTTGAATTCCCAGTCAGACAATGGCACTGTATACCAGTAGTAAAAATTGTGGGTGCACGTAACCCCAATATATTCTTTGAATTCCCAGTCAGAAACTGGCACTATATGGCAGTAGCAAGAAATGAGGGTATTTGTATTCCCAATATACTCTTTGAATTCCCAGTCAGACAATGGCACTGTATACCAGTAGTAAAAATTGTGGGTGCACGTAACCCCAATATATTCTTTGAATTCCCAGTCAGAAACTGGCACTATATGGCAGTAGCAAGAAATGAGGGTATTTGTATTCCCAATATACTCTTTGAATTCCCAGTCAGACAATGGCACTGTATACCAGTAGTAAAAATTGTGGGTGCACGTAACCCCAATATATTCTTTGAATTCCCAGTCAGAAACTGGCACTATATGGCAGTAGCAAGAAATGAGGGTATTTGTATTCCCAATATACTCTTTGAATTCCCAGTCAGACAATGGCACTGTATACCAGTAGTAAAAATTGTGGGTGCACGTAACCCCAATATATTCTTTGAATTCCCAGTCAGAAACTGGCACTATATGGCAGTAGCAAGAAATGAGGGTATTTGTATTCCCAATATACTCTTTGAATTCCCAGTCAGACAATGGCACTGTATACCAGTAGTAAAAATTGTGGGTGCACGTAACCCCAATATATTCTTTGAATTCCCAGTCAGAAACTGGCACTATATGGCAGTAGCAAGAAATGAGGGTATTTGTATTCCCAATATACTCTTTGAATTCCCAGTCAGACAATGGCACTGTATACCAGTAGTAAAAATTGTGGGTGCACGTAACCCCAATATATTCTTTGAATTCCCAGTCAGAAACTGGCACTATATGGCAGTAGCAAGAAATGAGGGTATTTGTATTCCCAATATACTCTTTGAATTCCCAGTCAGACAATGGCACTGTATACCAGTAGTAAAAATTGTGGGTGCACGTAACCCCAATATATTCTTTGAATTACCAGTCAGAAACTGGCACTATATGGCAGTAGCAAGAAATGAGGGTATTTATAACCCCAATATATTCTTTGAATTCCCAGTCAGACAATGGCACTGTATACCAGTAGTAAAAATTGTGGGTGCACGTAACCCCAATATATTCTTTGAATTCCCAGTCAGAAACTGGCACTATATGGCAGTAGCAAGAAATGAGGGTATTTGTATTCCCAATATACTCTTTGAATTCCCAGTCAGACAATGGCACTGTATACCAGTAGTAAAAATTGTGGGTGCACGTAACCCCAATATATTCTTTGAATTCCCAGTCAGAAACTGGCACTATATGGCAGTAGCAAGAAATGAGGGTATTTGTATTCCCAATATACTCTTTGAATTCCCAGTCAGACAATGGCACTGTATACCAGTAGTAAAAATTGTGGGTGCACGTAACCCCAATATATTCTTTGAATTCCCAGTCAGAAACTGGCACTATATGGCAGTAGCAAGAAATGAGGGTATTTGTATTCCCAATATACTCTTTGAATTCCCAGTCAGACAATGGCACTGTATACCAGTAGTAAAAATTGTGGGTGCACGTAACCCCAATATATTCTTTGAATTCCCAGTCAGAAACTGGCACTATATGGCAGTAGCAAGAAATGAGGGTATTTGTATTCCCAATATACTCTTTGAATTCCCAGTCAGACAATGGCACTGTATACCAGTAGTAAAAATTGTGGGTGCACGTAACCCCAATATATTCTTTGAATTCCCAGTCAGAAACTGGCACTATATGGCAGTAGCAAGAAATGAGGGTATTTGTATTCCCAATATACTCTTTGAATTCCCAGTCAGACAATGGCACTGTATACCAGTAGTAAAAATTGTGGGTGCACGTAACCCCAATATATTCTTTGAATTCCCAGTCAGAAACTGGCACTATATGGCAGTAGCAAGAAATGAGGGTATTTGTATTCCCAATATACTCTTTGAATTCCCAGTCAGACAATGGCACTGTATACCAGTAGTAAAAATTGTGGGTGCACGTAACCCCAATATATTCTTTGAATTCCCAGTCAGAAACTGGCACTATATGGCAGTAGCAAGAAATGAGGGTATTTGTATTCCCAATATACTCTTTGAATTCCCAGTCAGACAATGGCACTGTATACCAGTAGTAAAAATTGTGGGTGCACGTAACCCCAATATATTCTTTGAATTCCCAGTCAGAAACTGGCACTATATGGCAGTAGCAAGAAATGAGGGTATTTGTATTCCCAATATACTCTTTGAATTCCCAGTCAGACAATGGCACTGTATACCAGTAGTAAAAATTGTGGGTGCACGTAACCCCAATATATTCTTTGAATTCCCAGTCAGAAACTGGCACTATATGGCAGTAGCAAGAAATGAGGGTATTTGTATTCCCAATATACTCTTTGAATTCCCAGTCAGACAATGGCACTGTATACCAGTAGTAAAAATTGTGGGTGCACGTAACCCCAATATATTCTTTGAATTCCCAGTCAGAAACTGGCACTATATGGCAGTAGCAAGAAATGAGGGTATTTGTATTCCCAATATACTCTTTGAATTCCCAGTCAGACAATGGCACTGTATACCAGTAGTAAAAATTGTGGGTGCACGTAACCCCAATATATTCTTTGAATTCCCAGTCAGAAACTGGCACTATATGGCAGTAGCAAGAAATGAGGGTATTTGTATTCCCAATATACTCTTTGAATTCCCAGTCAGACAATGGCACTGTATACCAGTAGTAAAAATTGTGGGTGCACGTAACCCCAATATATTCTTTGAATTACCAGTCAGAAACTGGCACTATATGGCAGTAGCAAGAAATGAGGGTATTTATAACCCCAATATATTCTTTGAATTCCCAGTCAGACAATGGCACTGTATACCAGTAGTAAAAATTGTGGGTGCACGTAACCCCAATATATTCTTTGAATTCCCAGTCAGAAACTGGCACTATATGGCAGTAGCAAGAAATGAGGGTATTTGTATTCCCAATATACTCTTTGAATTCCCAGTCAGACAATGGCACTGTATACCAGTAGTAAAAATTGTGGGTGCACGTAACCCCAATATATTCTTTGAATTCCCAGTCAGAAACTGGCACTATATGGCAGTAGCAAGAAATGAGGGTATTTGTATTCCCAATATACTCTTTGAATTCCCAGTCAGACAATGGCACTGTATACCAGTAGTAAAAATTGTGGGTGCACGTAACCCCAATATATTCTTTGAATTCCCAGTCAGAAACTGGCACTATATGGCAGTAGCAAGAAATGAGGGTATTTGTATTCCCAATATACTCTTTGAATTCCCAGTCAGACAATGGCACTGTATACCAGTAGTAAAAATTGTGGGTGCACGTAACCCCAATATATTCTTTGAATTCCCAGTCAGAAACTGGCACTATATGGCAGTAGCAAGAAATGAGGGTATTTGTATTCCCAATATACTCTTTGAATTCCCAGTCAGACAATGGCACTGTATACCAGTAGTAAAAATTGTGGGTGCACGTAACCCCAATATATTCTTTGAATTACCAGTCAGAAACTGGCACTATATGGCAGTAGCAAGAAATGAGGGTATTTGTATTCCCAATATATTCTTTGAATTCCCAGTCAGACAATGGCACTGTATACCAGTAGTAAAAATTGTGGGTGTATATAGCCCCAATTCTATTGCTAGGGGACTTGCAGGGTATTTCTGGGGTGAAGGTGGGGGGGCACACCGTTGGAACGGGTATCGGGGTATATATCGGGTATACGGGAATACACTGACAGTGTATTCCATTCAGGATCCTGGGAAAGCTGGGTTGCGGCGATTGAGCCCGTCAGTGCCACGTTACACTGACAAGCTTCTCCCTGGAATTTAGCTCTTACAAGAGCTGTTGGTTGTCTTCTCCTTCCTATCCTAGCCTGTCCCTGCCTACCCAGAATCTAAGCCCTAGCTAGCTGGATGGAAACCTCCGTCCTCGGTGAATTGCAAGCTCAGAATGACGCGAAGCTGGGCGTCGCTGTTCTTTTAAATTAGAGGTCACATGTTTTCGGCAGCCAATGGGTTTTGCCTACTTTTTTCAACGTCACCGGTGTCGTAGTTCCTGTCCCACCTACCCTGCGCTGTTATTGGAGCAAAAAAGGCGCCAGGGAAGGTGGGAGGGGAATCGAGTAATGGCGCACTTTACCACGCGGTGTTCGATTCGATTCGAACATGCCGAACAGCCTAATATCCGATCGAACATGAGTTCGATAGAACACTGTTCGCTCATCTCTAGTAATTACACAACTTGTAAGAAGAACTGTGCAAAAAAATACATCTCCAATGCTGAATATTTATAAGAGCATTCACCTACAGTCATTTTCTTAGAACGGGAATGTTGAAATTACATCTGCTCTCGATATCTGCTCCTACTGTGGGAGCAAAGCATAAAAGAAGTGTCTGCAGAGCGACAAACAAAATGTACCAAATGGTTAGAGATCTGTACCAAAGCTATTCACAATGGGGAAGCCTCCGCTTACACAACCTCTCTGCGGACGTCACCATTTAGCGGCAACTATCTCTCGCTTTGCTGCAAATGGTTAAGGAGAGAACTTAAGCTCTAGAGTGTGTAAAAATTCATTATATCTTTTGACGTATCACGGAAACATGACAGTGAGTGTATGGACCTTGGGACCCCAGCACTTAGTAACATAAAAAAGGCAAAAGAATCGTATAAGCATGATGGTAGTGCTACCGGGGTAGTCACCGTAATGGTAGCGGCTGCCACAGGGCCTGGCACGTTAGGGGGCCCTTGATATGTGTGTTGTTTTTAAATAGGCCTCCTGGAGTAACCTCAGCATGTAACGGGCCCTATTCACTTACCGTTTCTCGCTCCTGCTCATGGCTGCCTGCGCTTCCCCTTCTGCGGAGGAGGCTGTCATCAGGAGAGAGGATCGGTAAGCAAGCCTGCGAACCCAACAAACACTGCTATCATTATACTCGTGGATCTTTCATGGGTGGGGGCCATGTCAAATGCTTGCCTTGGGGCCCCGACATTCCTAGTTATGCCACTGGTACTACTACAGGCCTATTTCGTCCTTCTACATAAGATAGGTGCTTCAGTGATGTCGTCTTTCATCAAGGATCTAATTCCCCAGTTGGAACCTCTGCTGAAGAAAGAAGCTTCAGTTGCCCAGCTTCAGTCCCAGATGGGTTGCATGTGGAAGTCTCAGAGCCCAGTTCTGCAGGAATTCCCAGTCCGGTTCTATGTAGAAACCTCAGATCAAGGCTCAGTGGAAAGTAAGAGTTTCAGTTTTTGTTGTCTAGTTCTGTGGGAAGTCCCAATTCAGTCCTTTGTAGGAAGCTCCAGCCCAATCCACTTTACTGCAGGGCTCAGTGGAAGGCAGGAGCTTCAGTGGTTCAAGTCTTCTATGAGGAAACCCCAGCCTAGGGCTCAATGGAGAGCAGGAGCTTTAGTGGTTGCAGTCTGGTCCTGTAGGAAGCCTCAGCTCAGTACTCTGTGGGAAACCTCAACCTAGTCCCCAGTGGGAAGCCTTAGCTCAAGGCTCAATGGAAGGCAGAAACTTCAATGGCCCCTCTGCGAAGAGCTAGTGCAGGGCTCAGTGAAATGTTGAAGCTTCAGTTGCTCCAACTTAGTCCCTTGTGGGGAACCCAACATGGGGCTCAATGGAAAAGCCTCAATCGTCCCAGCCCGATCCTTCACAAAAGTCAAAGCATCTATGAGGTCATTTTTACTTGAACGTGCCTCAAATGTTAATTTTCTTTATAGTCTTCACCAACACCAAAAGTTCAAGGGAACAATCTATACCATGTGCTAAATATACTCACGATGGCCACAATACAGCCCGAGTCCTGAACCTACTAATGGTCAGAGAGAAGGAAGAATTCTAAATTTCCTTTCTTATAGACTACACAAACTGAAAAAATTCCTGCGGATGTAAGATCTTTGACATTTCTTCAGCTCAAGCTATAGATTTTCCATTTTTCCAGCACATGTTTATCTGTTGACTAGACTTTCATAATATCCAGAGAGAAAATGGTTTATTGTAGAAAAAGAAAAGCAAAGCGAGATTTTATTGATGCAGAAATGGGCTGTTTGGAATCAATGGGTTCTAATGTATCTCTGTATCAGAGGAGAGATGTGTGTGCACAAAAGACAGACTACACAAAGGCTTCGGTTAGCCGTCTAGTGTAATGTCAATATGATCCAGTAAGAACATTTTTCAGGAGCTTTTTGTGATTGTAATGGACGTTCACAATACTGGAAATTATTTCACACACGGTTTAAGCTATTTCTAACACAAACTAAGAAAAAAAACAATATTGGAAAATATTCGCAAGTGAACAATCTATAGGGGAACTCTACGGGGTCATTCCCTTAAGAAAAGATTGGAAGAAAAGTTGGTAATAGAGTTGTTATTCCTGGAAGGTTTTGTAACGCGGAAACTGATTTCTCTTCGATGAATCCAAGTGGTTGAATGAATGGAAACGGTAAGACAATGTTTCCAAAAGTAATATAATGGACTTGGGGAGAAGGAAGCCTCTGTATGAATATCGTATTGGCAGAAGAGAAGGCTATAGGGGTCAAAATGGCTAGACACAAAATCGGAAATGCAGGACTTGGTGTCCGGTTAAAAAAAAGTGGAGAGGAAGAAGATGCATGCGGGCAGTCACTTTGCATTCCCATTCAAGTGAATGGGTTTGAAAACTGACCGACGAGTTTCTGTCCCCTGTCCAGTTTCTCAGGATTGGCTAAAGCGTAGACCGGGCTCAGATGTGAACCCACCCACCCATATGCGGCGGTAACATATGTCAGTAATAATCCAGGCCCCAACTGGCACAAGGAGTGAGCGACTTATGAACAGGTTATGGTTAGGGTTGAGCGATCATGTTCGGAAAAGATCAGATTCCGATCAGCGATCGAGAAAATTTCACGATCGCGATCGGAATTCTAAACACGATCTTTTTAGGTGGATCGAGATCGATACTATTTCCCACAATGCTTTACTTAGCCTTCACACGGAGTATACGCTCCGCTCATTCTGAGTGTAGTGTATACTCAGTGTGAAAGCTCTGCTGCGGTTTCATAGGAATGAATGGAAGCAGCCGCCACACATCCTTTACACCCTGCGTGCTGGCTGTCTCCATTCATTCTAATGGGAGACTAAACTAACATCTCTAGTAGCTACTTACCTCCAGAGATGGCTGCTCTGATGCCCGGTGTTCTCCTTCTTCTTCGCCTTGCTGCTGCTCCACGCTGCTCTTCTCGCCTCGCTGCCGCCGCCTTCCAGGTTAGTATTTAAAGAGCTAGGAAGGCGGGGCTTGTGGCTTAGGAGAGTGTGGGCGGGTACAGGGCGGGGAGACAAGACGTCTCCCCTCCCAGTACCCACCCACACTCTCCTAACCCGCCCACACTCTCCTAATCTGGGAGGCGGGGACAGCGAGGCGAGAAGAGCAGCGTGGAGCGGCAGCGAGGCGAAGAAGAACACCGGGCACCGGAGCAACAATCTCTGGAGGTAAGTGGACACCAGGGGGGATTAAGTAAAAAAAAAATCCTCTGGCTACTTAGTGACGCTGGGTTCACACCTGCGTCTGGGGTCTCCGGTCTATGGTTTCCGTCTTCTGCATGGCAGAAGACGGAAACCATAGACCGGGTCCGGCCGTGCGCGGCGGTGAGCGTTTTAGGCTCTCCGCCGCGAAACCGGATTTTTTTATCCGGACACAGAGTACTGCATGTCCGACTCTGTGTCCGGATTATAAAACCCGGTTTCGCGGCGGAGAGCGCAAAACGCTCACTGCCGTGCACGGCCGGACAGCTTTCTCACCCATTCAAATGAATGGGTGAGAAAGTCTCCTGCAGGCTTCCGTCTCCTGCATCTGTTTTATGCAGGAGACGGAAACCTGCAATAAGGACCCATGAACGCAGATGTGAACGAGCCCTGATTCACTACACAGCGTGCATTCTAACAACTGAAGCGTTCACTTGTTGGACTCCATGCTGTATAGTGAATAGGATTGTTTTTAAAATGCGATCTCCTATTAATAAAAAAAGACCATTGACTTGCATTGTGATCAGAATTGGGATCGAGATCGGGTTCGAATGAAAAATGATCGGAAATCGGATTTCAAAATCGATCCTGAAAAGTCAAGATCGGCTCAACCCTCGTTATGGTCTCTTCATAAATCTGCTTCATGTCCCTGCACCAGAATGGAGATCTACGAAAGTTAGGAACTAGCATAGTTTTCCATTATAACTCACGTCAGAAAACTGGCATGGGTTATATTAAATATGTCAGACCACATTCGCACCATGTGGCGAGCAAGAAAGGGCATTGCATCAAATGTGCACCACAATAACATCCCTCTCAATGTCACAAAACTGATAAATCTCCCCCATTGTGTCCAATACTGAAGATTCCACCTACAAAAAGACATAGATAAAATGCAACAGGTGCAAAAAGCGGCTACAAAAATAATGGAGGGTCAGAAACAAAACATACCAGGAGAGACAAAGCCTCGAGGAAAGAAAGGAAGGACCATGGAAATCTTTAAATATGTTAAAGTCGTGAAAGGAAAAACACAAGAAACAAGTGGAACAATCTGAAGACCACAAGCAACGTAGGAAATATTTCGCACTAACTTTCAGGGCTTCGTCTTTCGGGTCTGGGCTTGGGGACTGCTTAAAAAGTGGTTACCTATGGACCCCAAAAACTATAATGTCCTTCTTGCAGGACTTTTCTCTCCACTGATTCTACGGAGACTTCAATGCAGATCCAGTCTTAAGCCTGGGCCCCACGTTGCAAAAAGGCGGAATCTGAATCTGTTAGGGGTGCTGACAAGCGGACATGCGCAGTCGGCACTGCCCAGGTCCGATGCCTGGCAGAGTGAATGAAGGCCGGAAGACGCCGCGGGGAAGCTGCACGGAGAAGACTTCTAAAGGTAGGAGAAGAACCAGCGTTGATTGGCCGACTGTATAGCATTCGGCCAATCAATGCTGGTTCTGCATTGAACTTTTCCATTCGAATAGCGAGTGGTACTTGATCGAGTACGAGTATTTCGAATACCGTAGTATTCGATCGAATACCTACTCGATCGAGTACTACTCGCTCATCTCTAATGATGTACAGTCTATACTGGTTTTTTTTTTACGACAAACTCCCGGCACACGTTGTTACCATCTTCCCCTTAGAAGGATCAGGCAATTGAGACGGCGGCAATTTTGCGCAATCACTCTGAAGCATCTTGCAATTAATTTTTCACACGGTCTTGGCTGCAATTAAATTGACTTCAGTGTTAGGATGACAATTTATATTTCCTTTCTCTTCCTTAGCATACGAAGGAAACTGTAAAATATTAATAGAGGGGCTACAAGAGGAGCAAAGTATCTACAAGGGATTAATGCTGAGAAGCTGGGAATTAGAAGCAGGAGTCTGCCGAAGACATGGCGGATCACAAATACTTATCACGTGCCATTCATGATGTGACTCTTCTACCCCAAAGTAATTGCCTTGTAAAACAAGGCAATTGCGTGTTCACTTACAAAAACCACACAAAAGAAACAGCTCAGGAAAATTGGTGTCTAAATAGACGGGAAAAACTCCACAATGAACAACGTACAAGACATGAAGCAACGTCACTCTACGCATTAAACCCCATTGTTATATTACCCGACAACTCCAACTAGAAAGCGGAGTCACTGCCATCCATTGTGTAGCAATACATAGCAGTCAATCAGATGGATGAGTGTATAAAGTGGCCTAACCTGAAGGTCCTACGCCCAATACAAAGTATGTAGCAGTCGCCATTTATCATATGCCATCTGTAACATTGATGTCTATGTTGTAGCGAGGACTTTGGGCCCCCTGAGAGTCCAGGTCCTAGTAGTGATTGGTTCCTCTGCACCCCCTATAGCTAAGCCACTGTATGTATATATAATACATGGATGATAAAAGACTGCCATAGGTCAGTGATGGCGAACCTTTTAGAGACCGAGTGCCCAAACTGCAACTCAAAACCCAGTAATTTATCACAAAGTGCCAACATGGCGATTTAACCTTAATAATGTGCGGATCCACAATTGTGGACAGTTACGGACGGTCTGTAATAATATCACGTGTCTGCTATAAAACAGATACTATATGATAAGAATAATGAAGGGCCCCCACACAGTACAATCTGCTCCACAGTGGCCGATACACAGTACAATTTGCCCCACACACTGTAATCTGCTGCAAACTGGCCCCACACAGTATAAACTGTTCCACAGATGGGTGCCCACAGAGAGGGGTCTGAGTGCCACCTCTGGCATGCGTGCCATAGGTTCACCATCATGGTCATAGGTGCTGCTTGCTAGACAGGGACATGATATGGTTATACTATGATCGGTTAAACTCTCCCTTGACTTCTTGGGAACTTATGACAAGCTGGTTGGTCTCCCCAAGTCCCAGAAGAGTAGGTGCTCTATCATTTTACATATCATGTCCCAAAAAAGCGGGATGGCCAGTACATTAGTTTGCCCACATCACAGAAAAGGGCATGGCACACACAAAAAGGGGCGTATCAAGCCGAATATAGGAATGTAGCATTGCGTCCAAAAAATCTTGTGGTTCCCGTTGGCAGGTGTGAGATGGGTTTGTGTTTACAAGACAATATATCTTAAAGAGGACCTTTCACCATATCTGGGCACAGGCAGTGTTATATACTGCCAGAAAGCTGACAGTGCGCTGAATTCAGCGCACTGTCGGCTTTCCCGATCCGTGCCCGGTGTAAAGCGCTATCGGTCCCGGTACCGTAGCGCTTTACAGTCAGAAGGGCGTTTCTGACCATTAGCCAGGAACGTCCTTCTGCCTCGCGGCGCCAATCGCGCTGTGCTGTGGAGCGGGGAGGAACGCCCCCTCCCTCTCCTGATAATGCTCGTCTATGGACGAGCTGTGTGAGCAGAGGGAGGGGGGAGTTCCTCCCGGCTCCACGGCACAGCGCGATTGGCGCCGCGAGGCAGAAGGACGTTCCTGGCTAATGGTCAGAAACGCCCTTCTGACCATAGAAGAGCTACGGTACCGAGCCGTAAGCTCTTCACACCGGGCACAGATCGGGAAAGCCGACAGTGCGCTGAATTCAGCGCACTGTCAGCTTTCTGGCAGTATATAACACTGCCTGTGCCCAAAAGTGGTGAAAGGTCCTCTTTAATAATGGTCAAATATTCGTTTTGCTTGGTAGGGGAGAACGTGCTCTATAACTTTCTCTCATTCACAGACCCTGGAACATATATGGAGGCCTGTACTGATGTGAATAAAGAACTTGACCCTCTTCCTCGGGTCACTCCTCCCCTCTCCATAGACGTCTATAGACAGATAATCTGATACATGGGATCTGAAATCTGTCTTGAGATGGAAATGGCAGAGATTCCAGAGTGAAAGTCATTTAGAAGGAAATGGGGAGGAGAAAAGAACCTAATAAGAGGAGAAAGATGCATTTTTCTCTGATATGATATATTACAGTTTTTCTTGTGTTCGCGTGTAGTATTGATGACAGTGACTATTTAACTATTCGCTCATGGACTTGTTTCTTAAACATACAATAGACAATTAGCACAACAGTAGATGGATTTTCCTGGAGGACCATCTCATGTGCATGCTTGCATCCCAACTCTCCATTGCATCCCAACTCTCCATGGATGACAGATGTCAGGGGGAAAGAAGAGATGGGTATGTTGGATTCTAGTAGATCTACTATAAGTCTCAGCTAGAAAAGGTATAGCCATACGCTATGGATGGATGTGGACCAAACACTCGATCAGCTGACAGCTCTTCCTCCTGATCCTCCAATACACATGCATGCTCAGACGTTTTTGAAAGGATTGGATATGCTGAAATTCAATATACCCAGTTGTTCTTTTGCAGACATACCCTATCAGGATGTATGTGTTTGGGTAAAACAGAATAAGTGGCTGCCAGATGCCTCTGATGTCTGATTATCTCACTTGAGAATAGAAGGATTGGGCATGTTGCAATCCAACATGCCTGATCACTCTTTTTGCAGACATACTTTGCCAGGGAACTCTCTGTCCCCACCTCTAGATGCTTAGACCAGTCTAGCATTTGGCCAACATCAGTATAATTTTATGGCCCTCTGTACTTCCCTGTCCCTATGAAAACACATCCACATCTGGGTATACAGGAATGGGTCGGCAGGAATACCTGCAACCCATGATCACGTTAAGACCATGGACTTGGAAACTGCCTGAACATGTACTACAGGTCATTTTGTACAATGGCTGACCATGAAAGGAGGAAGAAGAGGTGAAGTGAAAAAAAAATCTCCCTTTAAAAAAAAGAAATTTGTCAAAATATAATGAAAACATGTTCTCCTCCCTAATGCAATACGCTGCAATTTCCAATTCCATTTCTACACAATTTAACTGAGAGATTGCGCCTCCGTCTGATGGCTTTGCCTTTTAGAATACATTTTTTGTATTATTTTGACAACCCTATATATCAGAGCCAGCGTTTTCTTTTCCTTCTTTTTTTACAGATTTTATATAAATTTCATAAGCTGACCAGAACGGAAATAGCCTGTGAACGGCACCGTCCTCGCTGCATGCTACGAAATGTCAACCTGTCAACGTATCGCGGCTCTGAAAAACTGACCCGACCAAATCACAAGAAGAAAAAAAAAAAAGTTTTTATTCGGTAATGGCGATAAGGGACCTGGAATACATAGGACACAGAGTGACTGGCAGCGCAGGCTCTATAGGTGCAGGCAGCAGGTAGAGTGACTCTTGCTCCTGTCTTGGTTGCACCATGGAGGTGTTTATCTTGCAGATCGTCGGGGACGGTAACATCTGCTTTACATTTCGCTCCAGCGTTGCTATCCATCTGTGCCACTGACACTAGAGTGACACGTGGCAGCCCCAGCCAGACACGCAATAGACTGCAAGAGCGCAAAGCGAACAATCTCCGGCTCTCCTGAGCTGTGTGCGGAGAATAATTAGCTGCTCTTTAATAATTAATGGCCAGTGATGAACCACAGTGGTGAGGAGAGAGGTTACCTCACTGAGCAGAGATTATAAAGGCGTCCTCCCTAGTGGCAGAGCCTGGCACAGACTGTAAAATTCCACACGATGGTTGAGGAATACAGATGAAGACACGGGCGTAGCCATTGTTACAGCTGGAGGCAAATAGAACACCTTTATTACAGGGTGTATTGTTACAATTAGAGGTTGGATCTGATTTCATGGAAATACATTTCATCATTGCAAGTTTCTAATAGACTTGGTATCTCAATTCTTCATCGTTTTCAACATCTCTGCTTGCTATCAGCACATGGGACGAGTATCCTAATACTTCTGCAGGATGATTACAATTGTATCCAAATGATAAAACATCTTGGATCTAAACAGACTGGATTCACATCTGCATTCGGGCCATTCCGTTCCTCTCTCCGCATTTTTCATGCAAGCATCACTTTTCTCTCCGCAATATTCATGTGGAGACTGTACTGGTCTCATTATGGTCTATGGGGTCCGTGGATTTCCTTAGGTAACCGCTTTTTTGTGCGGATTAGGTTTCCAATCAGAGGGTCCCCAAGTGGACTTCGTGAATAGAAAACCCATGTGCAGATGTGAACCCATGGACTCCATAGACTATAATGGGGTCCGCCCAAAAAGGGAGAGAAATGCAAAGAGAAAAGTACTGCTTTCAGCTCCTTTCTGGGAACAGAATCCCGCAGTGGAGGGGCAACACAGTGGCTCAGTGGTTAGCACTGTGGCCTTGCAGCGCTGGAGTCCTGGGTTCAAATTCCACCAGGAACAACATCTGCTAGGAGTTTGTATGTTCTCCCCGTGTTTGCATGGACTTCCTCCCATTCTACAATGACATACTTAAATTAAGAAAAAAAATATATACCTTGTGATCTCTATATGGGGATCACAATCTACATTTAAAAAAAAAATAAAGAAAAGAATCCCGCAGTGAAGAGCAAGTGTAGGTGTGAGCCTAGTCTTACTGTTCGTGTACTAAGATCTTCTCTAAAGCCTCGTTCACACGGGGGCAAACGGGCGGATTTCGCTTTCATTAGAGCCGACAGCGGAGGGGAAAGCCGCGACTGCGATGGTCGCGGCAGGCGGGTTTTGACCAGAGAGAGATGCGGCTCTCTTGGTGTCAAAACCCGCGCGGGCAGTTCACGTGTGACCTAGCCCTAAGATCATTGCTGATGTCTTTCCTCCTGAGCATTGAATTAACATCTGAATGCTGCAGACCAGCAAACTGCCAAAACCTATCCTTTCCAATCAATTAATTAAGGGCATTTGATTCTCAGAACCTGACTGCAACTTACCCTTTATTTCCTACAGAAGCAGTGAGGGTGTACCTAGTTTTTAACATACTGTTTCTACATTTAAAAAGAGAGTGCACTTGTTTTTATCATGTCTATATCTTCTCTATCTATCTATCCCCATACTTATATTTAGACATATATATTTAGCTATGTATACACTAGACATGAGCAAACACATACATATGTATACAGATACACACTGCATACGACACAGTTGTGATATATACAGCCTATTTGACAGTTTATCTCACACTGAGCTGCTCGACAATATAAACAATGGGCACAACACTGTTTTTGTCGCCGCTTTCGTACTTCCCATTATTACCGTCTGCTATAATACAACATTTTTCATACATTGAACTCCCAGAGAACTCATTTAATACAGCCATGCCTGGCACACTGCACAACCGGCACTTTGGCGGCGGCTCTATAGAGGGGTCAGTCCGTTGGCTTAGCTATAGATGTACCTGTACATGGATGTGAATAAATGGTTGTGTTGAGACGACGGGCACTGGGTTGTTTGCTGATAAGATGGCACGGACATTGTCCTGCCTATTACAGAGCAGTGCCAATCCTGGCGCCGCTCATCAGCCAACATTCTGCAGAGCATGACACTATAGCTGTCACACTGGAGTAACTCATTAATCAGGTGAACAGGTAATTAGTTAATTAGATATATTGCTGGAGTCCTTTGGCCTGACGCACATTTTCACAGAAACTCATAAGCGGCTGAATGGAGCCTTATTAAATCTGTCACCGCTGCTCCCGATTCTCATATAAACATCCAGAGAAGCCGTATTGTTCCACAGTCAGCGCCGTATGTTTTACAGCTCATTGTCGTTCCCTTATTTCAATGGCGAAAAATTGGCCATTATGTCCACGTTTCTAAAGCCGGGAATTGGAGAAAGTGAGAGCTATAAAAAGATTTCTCTACCATAAGATGACTTTTTATAACTTTTTGATATTTGCACACACTTCTAGCTCTTTTTGTAGCCTATTAATATCAGTATAACACTAAAGAACTTTTTTCCAAAAAAATACAATTAAAAAAAAAAATTGCTTATTAAAAGTAGGTGACAACCAACATGGCCGCGTGACCATTCCCACTAAGTGGTCACCTGGTTCCTTCAGACACAGATAGGACTAAGAATCTGTAAGGAGATGTTTATCACAGGATGACAGCAATGGACATTAGCTGTAGCAAGTCCCTCCGTCTGTGCCCATTCCCATTGACTCTAACGTAAAGCGGCCACAAGAAAATGGATCGGCTCTGCCCGAGGCCCGATGGAAGAGTCAAATGCGTATGCATAGAGGTTTGAAGCCAGCAATGGAAGAAGACGCAGGGAGAGGCCATTCCTGACGAAGATGGAAGCGGTGCTGGAGATTTTTTCACAGCATTGGCGACGCCCCCAGTGCTGCGAGAGAACTCATTTGCATAGAAAAGAAAACTGGGATTTCTACCAAATTACGGCATGGGCACTGCTATGTTCTGACACTGTCGTATCTTCAAGACAAGGCTCTAATGTCCAAATCTCCAATATCCAAATCTGTAATCCATGATTTACACTGGCTCTTTTCTTTTCTGTGTATAAACCTCAGCAGGAAGGGAACGCCTTGCCAGTCTTGCCTAAATTCAATATACAGGACAAAATAGATAAAATGTATTATAGGGTGTAACACAGATTTCTCTCCTGCCTTGTACTACAGACTGACACACCATAGTGCCAAACCATCAGATGTGATAAGCATTAGCCCAGGTACCAGAATACATTTTAAGAATTAGGATGACAAGTTGAGGAAATGAAACACAAAGAATATTATAAAAAAATTTAATAGGCTATATTTTTGTTTCTCAATTATTATACTGCCTTATTGACGACTCAATGACCCCCAGCACCTAGGTAACTCAGTAAGAAAGGGAAACATAAGAACGTGCACCTTTCTATTCATTGGGGTACAGAAATGTTGAATAAATATGTATCGGTGTTCCTCTTTAGATATGGACTTGCACCCTTTAATGAGGATCTTCTGCCGTCTCCTCATGTATCTTATTCCCCAACCTTGGGAGAAACAAAGTAACCAGAGGTGAGAAGACATTTAGATCTGGACCATTCCCCT